>NW_026590571.1:1780258-1822162 GCF_907164565.1 Psammomys obesus | reverse complement strand
TCCCTTGCAGCTTTTAGTATTTTTTCTTTGTTCTGTATACTTACTGTATTGATTATTATGTGGCAGGAGGATTTTCTTTTCTGGTCAAATTTGTTGGGTGTTCTTTAGGCCTCATGTATCCTTATTGGCTTCTCCTTTAACTTGGGGAAATTTTCTTCAATGATTTTTTTGAAAATATTTTCTGGGCCTTGGAGAAGGGAGTCTTCTTTTTCCTCCATTCCTATTATTCTTAGATTTTGTCTTTATATTGTCTTGGATTTCTTGGACAGTCTGTGTCAGGAATTCTTCAGATTTAACATTTTCTTTGACAGATATGTTGATTTCTTCCATTGTATCTTCTACACCTGAGATTCTTTCTTCCATTTCTTGCATTCTGTTGGTTATGCTTACCTCTGTAGTTCCTGTTTTCTTCCCTAAATTTTTCCTCTCCATTATTTCCTCCATTTGTGTTTTCTTTAATTTTTCTAGTTCTATCTTCAGGTCTTGAGTTGTTTTGTTGACTTCCTTCACCTGTCTGCTTGTATTTTCCTCTTTTTCTTTTAGTTCCTTCAACTCTGTCTCTTTGATTTCTTTCAGTGATTTAATTATTTCTTCTCTGAAGGCCACAAGCTGTTTGACTGCATCTTCCCGTATTTCTTCACGGATGGCCCTAATCTGTTTGTCTTTATCTTCGTCCATTTCTTTACGTATAGCCATGATCTGTTTGGTTTTATCTTCCTCTAATTCTTTATGTATTTTATTTATTTCCTCTATTATCCTCTTCATCAACATAGATGTAAGGTCATCTTCTTGATTTTCTATTATGCTGCATTGTTCAGGGCTGTTCGCCTCTGGATGGCTGGGTTCTGGAGATGCCATATTGCTCCGTCTTTTGTTGGTTGAGCTTTTAGGCTGACCTCTACCCATTGGGCTTATTTAGGTGTTGGCTGTTAATTTCTGTGCTTTCTAGAGTCCTGAGGTAAGGAGTATCCCCTTGACCGGAAGATGATTTTTCCTGAAGGAGTCCTTCTCTGCTTTTTTTTTTTTTTTATGTTCACTGTATGGCCAGTGTTTCTCAGGAGTTGCCACTGCTCACCTCAGGTTTATAGCCCTGAGTAGTAGCTGTGGTCTATGTTAGGCAGGGGGGGAAACTCCTCTTACCCATAGAATTTCTCAAGACAGCTGCCCCACTGCTGGGTTTCTTGTTATAAATTTAGTGTGCTGCTGCTCACTACATTTCCATGTACAGTCCTCTTGAAGAAACTGCTGATTCCCGAGCTGTGGGGTTTTCTCCCAACAGGGAAACTCAGTCTGTTATCCTGGGGCACACAGTTCTGTCCGGGAAAGTGGGAGGTGCACTCAGCAAGTCTCTGGGCCAGAGGCTGATTGCTCCGCTCTGGACCTGGAGAATGTGCACCTAGGTTTAGTTGTCGTCTGGGGGCACGGTTCTGGTCTGGAGGCTGCGTGCCTCACTCTGGACCAGAAGCTGTGTGTCTCTGTCTGGGATGGCGGCTGCAGGCACTGCTCTGGTCCAGACGCTGTGGGTGCAGCCCTCTTGAAGGACCAGGGATTCTCACAGTTTTGACAGTCTAGCTTAGAATAACTGGTTGATCCTTGGCACAGTATCTGAGGGCTGCTGTAATGGCTCTCTGGCTTTTGTAGGTCTGAGGATGCAGCTGTGTGTTCCAGTGCCCTAGGGGAACTCAATGATGGTGGCAAAGCACAGCGCTCCTGCCTGCACTAGAGTCTGCGTGAGTCCAGAAAGTGTTTTGGTGCTGGGTGTCCTAAGCATTAGAGCAGCTGACCCCCTCCACTGGGGGTTTCCTCCTGCCAGAGACACGCAGTCTGGTGCCCTGGTGCCCTGGTGCCCACAGTTCTATCTGAGGCGGCGAATCAGGTGCGCAGGCAGGTGCCTGTGTCCTGGCTCTGGGTCCGGACTGGCTCTTGGGGCACCCGCCTAACCCGAGTTTTTTCCAGGGGATGTCTGGGTAACCTGAGGTCGGTCCCAATTGTTTCCTGCTCCGTGGGGTTATCTCTCGACTGGGAAATCCAGTCTATGGTGTTGTGGGCCCACAGTTCAGTCTGGGACCATGACCAGATTGCGCTGGCGGGTAGCTCTGGGCTGGCGACCAAGCGCCTGGTGGAACCAGGATCTCTTCCGCGGTGTAGCCGGGTGAGTTAAAGCTGATTGAATCCCCCACTGTGGGGTATCCTCTCACCTGTGAAACAAAATCCCTTGTGTTTTATGGCCACGAGTTCTGATTGCTGGTCACTGTGCCAATCCTGCTGTGCTGCTCCTCAGAATGAGAGTCCTCCCGGTGCAGCCATCTTGCCCCGCCCTGGCATGGAATCTTTTGAAAGAAAGGGGAGATAGAAAGACATGGAGGAGACAGGAGCTTCAAAAGGAGACGAACTTAACCAAAAAACAAACAAACAAAAAATAAAAACAGATTGTCATACAGGATACCACCAACTGTGATTATGGTCTGTATTTTGAAATATTGGATTAGGTATTGAAGTTTGCTGAATGTGGAGCAAATCCGTTCACAGAAGTTTATTAGGTCATTCTGATAATTCTTTCTGTGGCTGTTGTTAATCTTCTAATACATTTCCTCTTGGTAATAGATATTTTTCTGCTTCAATGTATAGAGTGGGATCCTTAACATCTATGTTATCAATTTCTTGTTTGTGTCTTGCAGTGTGTGATCATAATTCTCAAAGAAGTGTCTCTGAGAAAGCATGGTGCTTTTTTATTTCATATTTTCACAAAATCCTTTGAGATGTTTGTTTTCAAACTTGGCTTGTATGTTAGTAATTACTCAAGGCTACATTTGAAGTCTTGATTCTCATGTGTCAGCCTTCTGAGTACAAGTCCAAGGGTGGAAAATATACCTGCAATGTGTCCTGTTTTGTCAACATATTTTACTAACGTTAATGTTAAAATATTTAATAGAATATATGTATGTAATTTTTGAAGTTCCATGCTTCTTCATGTTCTCATTATTTACTTATGGCACATCATGTTGAAGTTCTGTCTTCTAAGAGAATTATCTAGAGGTTCTAGATAATGCAACAACAATGAGATTTATTTCAAGAAAGCATGTTGTATGTGTTTAATGTGACTATGTGTTCTTAGGCCATGATATATGAAGACTTGATGACACTTTTTGGAGTTGATTTTGACCATTCTTATATGATGGTCAAGGTTTGTTGCCAGTTTTGCATACCATAAACATTCCCCACTCAGCTCATTAGTAATTAAATAAACTTATCTGTAACATTACATCAGTAAAACATTATCTTCAATTCAGATTATAAGCATATTATCATCTAAGAATGGAAGAGAATGAAATGATTTGAATAATAAACACTGTTTACGAATGAAAAAACAAAACAAAACAAAAACAGAAACACTAGGCCCTGGAGGCCCCTGCAGAGACTGATACCCTACACTAGATTTTATGACATACAATTCCTATGGGCTACTCAAATGAATAGAGGGCATTTTATATCTATTTGCATTTACCTAACCTTCACTCATGATCAAATTTTAGTACAGTGGTCTTCTCTATGGTAATACTTAATATCATGTCTTTATTTCTGTTTTCTTATACTTTGTAATTCTTGGTGGGAACAGTTATTACTAAGTACTGGTTTTCATATTAACAGTTAATTGTCAGTTCCTTCCTATTAGTTACAAGCTCCATGAAGGACTTTTATTTCAATGGTTTCCATTTCAATGGTTTCTCTTTTCCTTACTTTTGAAATTTTGTTAAATCTTCCCTTATCCTTCTTTGTCCTTAGCTAATAAGCATATATCTAATCAGTAACAACACCTTCTTATGCATGAAATTATAGCTCTCAAACTTGCTGACATTTTAGTCATTAAATTCTTGTTTTATTTATGTAGACAAATGTCTTTGTCTCTATGTATACTTGTGTAATATCTACATACTTGACGACTGTATGGGCTGTACTAAATCCCCTGGAACTGCAATTTGGGATGCTTGATAACCATTATATGGGTTCTAAGAAGCAAATCCAAGTCCTTTAAAACACTAAGTCATTTTTCTTGCTCCCTGGTTGTTGATAAAAATCTTCTGAAAATAATTCTGATACTTCTAGTCCCATAAAGAAGAGTTCTCAACATCAACATATGGATTGGATCCCTTTGGGAGTCAAATAACCCTTTCACAGGGATTTCCTAAGATATTCTGAAAACAAATATTTATGTTACTGTTCATAGCAGTAGCAAAATTACAATTATGGAGTAGAAATGGAAATAATTTTATGGTTGGGTGTCACTACAACATGAGGAACTGTATTAAAGTGATGCAACATTAGGAACTTTGAGAACCACTGCTGTAAAGATTTTGAAAAGCCAAACCAGGAACACATCCTAACTATATAAATTTAGAGAGTTTAGGTCAGTGTTTGAGAGCCTTGGATGCAGTTTCTATCACTGAAAAAAAAAAAAAACTCTGCTTTTGTTGTTTGAATGAAATAAAAATATTATATTTCATAATACTTTAAAACCATTTTCTCTGAGTTGGTTATATCTTATTGTGTGGATTTTCTACATTCAGTTCTCAAAGAAAATAGGAAAACATGCATGTATACACAATGATTTATATTACCAAATATGGTATATTTGGTATAATATGGTATACATGATTCAGTAATTAAGTGCCCTTCCAGCCCTTCCAGAGGAATAGAGTTCTTCTGTCATCTATGAACAGACACACACACACACACACACACACACACACCACCACCACCACCACCACCACCAACAACAACAACAATATCCATGCATCTACACATATATTAAATATTAATACTAAAGTGGTCAGTAGGAATAGAAATATCTGAATTATCAACAAGATAAAAAGCAGCAATTTATGAACTCATACTTACTTGGGGTGGGGGAAGAAAGAAAATGGAGCTTTTATGAGATTTTAAGTCAAACTGTTAAACTAGTATGTTTTGTGACTAATAATTAAATGTAACATGAACTTGACATATCTAAGATCTTGTCCACCCTTCAACAGCAGAAATTAATTTTAACTACTTTTTAAAAGGAGGTGTTGGGTCTGGAGAGATGGCTCAGTGGATAAGAGCACTTGTTATAGACGAGGACCCAGGTTCAATTCCTATCAACTATATCATGGTTCACCACCATCTGAAACTCTAGCTCCAGGAGATCTGATGCCCTCTTTTGACCTCCATTGGCACCAAGCATACACATGGGCACAAACATGTAGACAGACAAAGCATAACACATAAAAAAAATAAATAATTTTTATATAACATAGACAAATATAAATTGGTTTCATTGTGAATAAAGTAAAATCATATTTTTAATTTTTATTAATTACACTTTATTCACATTGTATCCCTCCATAAACACCTCCCTCTTCCCCTCCCAAACCCACCTTCACTCCCCATTCTCCATTCATGGCCCTCCCCAAGTCCGCTGATAGGAGAGGTATTTCTCTCCCTCCTTCTGATCCTAGACTATCAGATCTTATCAGGAGTGGCTGCATTGCCATCTTCTGTGACCTGATAAGGCTGCTCCCCCCTCAGGGAGAGGTGATCAAAGAACAGGCCAATCAATGCATGTCAGAGGCAGTCCTTGTTCCCATTACTATGAAACCCACTTGGACACTGAACTGTCATGAGCTACATCTGTACAGGGGTTCTAGGTTATTTCCATGCATGGTATTTGGTTGGAGTATGAGTCTCAGGAAAGACCCCTGTGCTCAAAGTTTTTGGTTCTGTTGCTTTCCTTGTAGAAATCCTGTCCTCTCCAGATCTTACTATTTCCCATCCCTTTCATAAGATTCCATGCACTCTGCCCAAAAGTTGGCCATAAGTCTCAGCATCTGCTTTGATAGTCTGAAAGGCAGAGCCTTTCAGAAGCCTTCTGTGGCAGGTTCCTAACTTGTTCCCTTTTTTTAACTTCTGATGTGAATCGTCTTTGCCTTTCAGGACGGGGATTGAGCATTTTAGCCAGAGTCTTCACTCTTGATTAGTTTCTTTATGTGTACAGATTGTAGTGTGTTAATCCTATATCATATGTGTATATCAGTGAGTATTGGCCGTGTGTGTCTTTCTGCTTCTAGGACAGTTCACTCAGGATGATCGTTTCCAGTTGCCACCATTTACCTGCAAATTTTATGATTTTCTTATTTTTCATTGCTGAGTAATATTCCATTGTGTAGATGTACCACAATTTCTGTATCCATTTTTCAGTTGAGGGGCATCTGGGTTGTTTCCAGCTTCTGGCTCTTAAAAATAAAGCTGCTACAAACATGGTTGAGCAAATGTCGTTATTGTGTACTTGAGGCTCTTTTGGATATATGCTTAGGAGTGGTATACCAGGATCTTGAGGAAGCCCTATTCCTAGTTTTCTGAGAATGCACCAGATTGATTTACAGAGTGGTTGTACAAGTTTACATTCCCACCAGCAGTGGAGGAGGGTTCCCTTTTCTCCACATCCGCTACAGCACGTGTTGTCACTACAGTTTTTGATCTTGGCCATTCTGATGGGTGTCAGGTGAAATCTCAGGGTCATTTTGATATACATTTCCCTGATGGCTAATGACGTTGAGCATTACTTTAAGTGTTTCTCTGCCATTCGATATTGCTCTATGGAGAATTCATTGCTTGACTCTGTTCCTCATTTTTTAATTGGATTGCTTGATTTGTTGCTTATCAACTTCTTTAGTTCTTTATATATATACTGGATATTGGCACTCTGTCAAGCAGATGGTTGGTGAAGATTCTTTCCCAATCTGTAGGCAGTTGTTTTGTTTTGATGATGTGTCCATTGCTTTACAGAAGCTTTTCAGTTTCATGAGGGCCCATTTATTGATTGTTGCTCTTAGAGCCTGTGCTGTTGGTGTTCTGTTCAGGAAGTTGTCTCCAGCACAAATGAGTTCTAGGGTTGTCCCCACTTTTTCTTCTAACCGATTTAATGTGTCTGGTTTTATGTTGAGGTCTTTGATCCACTTTGACTTTAGTTTGTGCAGGTTGATAAGTATGGATTTATTTGAATTTTTAAATATGTAGACATCCAGTTAGACCAGCACTATTTGTTGAATATGCTATCTATTTTCCATTGTATGGTTTTGGTATCTTTGTCAAAGATCAGGTGTCCATAAGTGTGTGGGTTTATCTCTGGGTCTTCTATTTGGTTCCATTGATCCACCATTCTGTTTCTATGACAGTTCCATGCAGTTTTTATTACTGTTATTCTGTAGTAATGTTTGAGATCAGGGATGGGGATACCACCAGAGATCTTTTATTATAGAGGATTGTATTACCAATTCTGGTTTTTTTTTTCCCATATAAAGTTGAGAATTTTTCTTTCCAGGTCTGTAAAGAATTGTGTTGGTAATTTGATGGAAATTGCATTAAATCTGTGGATTGCTTTTGGTAAGATGGCCATTTTTACTATATTAATCCTGCCAAGCCATGAGCATGGGATACCTTTCCATCTTCTGATACCTTATTCTAATTCTTTCTTCAGAGACTTGAATTTTTTTTTCATACAAGTCTTTTATTTGCTTGGTTAGGGATACACCAAGGAACTTTATGTCTTTTGTGGTTATTTTGAAGGGTTTTGTTTCCCTAATTTCTTTCTCAGCCATTTTGTCTTTTGTATACAGGAGGGCTACTGATTTTTTTGAGTTAATTTTGTATCTGGCCACTTTGCTGAAGGTGTTTATCAGCTGTAGGAGTTCCCTGGTAGAATTTTGGGGGTCTCACAGGTATACTAACATATCATATGCAAATAGTGATACTTTGACTTCTTCCTTTCCAATTTGTATTCCCATTGATCTCCTTCAACTGTCTTATTGCTCTAGCAAGGTCTTCCAGAACTATGTTGAAGAGATACGGAGAGAGTGGGCAGCCTTTCCTTATCCCTGATTTCAGTGGGATTGCTTTATGTTTCTCTCCATTTAGATTGATGTTGGCTATAGGCTTGTAGTATATTGCCTTTACTATATTTAGGTATGTGCCTTGTATCCCTGATCTCCCCAATACTTTAAACCTGTATGGATGTTGGATATTTTCAAATGATTTTTCAGCGTCTAAGGAGATTATCATGTGGGTTTTTTCTTTCAGTTTATTAATATGGTGGATCACATAGATTGATTTCCATTTATTGAACTACCCCTGTATAACTGGCGTGAAGCCTACTTGGCTACAGTGGATGATACCTTTGATGTGTTGTTGTATTTGGTTTGCTAATATTTTGTTGAGTATTTTTGCATCAATGTTCATAAGGGTGATTGTCCTGAAATTCTCTTTCTTTGTTGGGTCTTTATGAGGTTTAGGTACCAAGGTGACTGTGGCTTCATAGAATGAGTTTGGCAGTGTTCCTTCAGTTTCTATGTTGTGGAATAGTTTGAAAGGAATTGGAGTTAGCTCTTCTTTGAAAGTCTGGTAGAATTCCCTGGTGAAAACAATCTGTTCCTGGCCTTTTTTTGAATGGGAGACTTTTGAAAACAGCTTGTATTTCCTTAGCAGACATAGGACTATTTAATTGATTTACCTGGTCTTGATTCAGCTTTGGTAAGTCAAATAGATTAGTAAAATTGTTTATTACATTTAGATTTTCAAATTTTGTGGCATATAGACTTTTGAAGTAAGTCTTAATGATTGTTTGGATTTCCTCAGTGTCTGTAGTTATCTCTCCCTTTTCACTTCTGACATTGCTGATTTGGGTGGTGTCTCTCTGCCATTTAGTTAGTTTGGCTAAGGGGTTAGTCTGTCTTATTGATTTTTCTCAAAGAACCAGCTCCTGATTTCACTGATTCTTTGAATTGTTTTATTTGTTTCTCATTTATTGATTTCAGCCCTGAGTTTGATTATTTTCAGCAGTCTATTCCTTTTTGGTGTGTCTGCTTCTTCTTTTTCTAGGATTTTTAGGTGAGCCATCAGTTTGCTTGAATGAGATATCTCGAATTTCTTCTTGAAGGCAATTAGTGCTATGAAATTTCCTCTTAGAGGTCCTTTCATTGTGTCCCATAAGTTTGGGTAGGTTGTGCCTTCATTTTCATTGAATTCTAGGAAGAATTTAATTTCTTTCTTTATTTCTTCCCTGACCCAGCTGTCATTTAGTAGCAAGATGTTCAGTTTCCATGTGTGTGTAGGCTTTTTGCTATTTCTGTTGTTGTTGAGGTCTAGCTATATTCCATGGTGATCAAATAGGTTACAAGGGATTGTTTCAATCTTCTTGTATCTGTTAAGGTTAGCTTTGTGACCAACCAGATGGTCTATTTTGGAGAAGGTTCCATGAGGTGCTGAGAAGAAGGTAAATTCTTTTGTGTTTGGGTGTAAGGTTCAGTACATGTCTGTTAGGTCCATTTGATTCATGACCTCTGTCAGAGTTATTGTTTCTTTGTTTACTTTCTGTTTTGTTGACCTGTCCTTTGTTGAGAGTGGGGTGTTGAAGTCTCCCACTGTTAATGTGTGGGTATCTATGTTATGTTTTATCAATGTTTCTTTTACAAATGTGGGTGCCCTTTATTTGGGGCATAGATGTTCTGGATTGTGATGTCTTCCTGGTGGACTTTTCTCTTGATGAGTATGAAGTTTCCTTCCCCATCTCTTTTATTAATTTGGGTTGAACGTCTATTTTATCAGATATTAGAATGGCTACTCCTGCTTGCTTTTTGGGTCCATTTGCTTGGAAAGCAGTCTTCCAACCCTTACTCTCAGGTAATGTCTATCTTTGTGACTTACGTGTGTTTCTTCTATGCAACAGATTACTGGGTCTTTTTTAAGCATCCATTCTGTTAGTCTGTGTCTTTTTATTGGAGAATTGAGTCCATTGATATTGAAAGAGATTAATGACCAGTGGCTGTTAGATCCTTTTATTTTGATTTTGGCTGTGGTAGTAAGTTTTTGTGCTTGGCTACTTTTTGTTTTATTGTAATGAGGTTAATTATTTCCTTTGTTTTCTTGAAAGTAGCTAGTATGCTCGGGTTGTATTTTCCTTTCTAGTGTCTTCTGTAATGATGAATTTGTGGGTACGTATTGTTGAAATTTGTTTTTGTCATTGAATATCTTGTTTTCTCTGTCTATGAGGACTGAGAATTTTGCTGGGTATAGTAACCTGGGCTCACATCTGTGTTCTATTTGGGTCTGCATGATATCCATCCAGGCCCTTCTGGCTTTCATAGTCTCTGTTGAAAAGTCAGGTGTGATTCTGATGGGTTTGCCATTATATGTTACTTGGCCTTTTTCCCTTGCAACTCTTAGTATTTTTTCTTTGTTCTGTATATTTACTCTTTTGATTATTATGTGGTGGGAAGATTTTCTTTTCTGGTCTAATTTATTGGGTGTTCTGTAGGCCTCTTGTAGTCTTACTGGCCTCTCCTTACCTTGGGGAAATTTTCTTCAATGATTTTGTTGAAAATATGTTCTGGGCGTTGTAGGAGGGAATCTTCTTTTTCCTCTATTAGTTTGATTCTTAGGTTTTGTCTTTTTATGTTGTCTTGAATTTCTTGGATGGTCTGTGTCAGGATTTTTTAGATTTAACATTTTCTTTGATGGATACATCGATTTCTTCCATTGTATCTTCCACACCTGAGATTCTTTCTTCCATCTCTTGTAGTCTATTGGTTATGCATACCTCTGCAGTTCCTGTTTTCTTCCCTAAGTTCTTTCTCTCCACAATTTCTTCCATTTGTGTTTTCTTTGTTTACTAATTCTATCTTCAGATCTTGAGCCGTTTTGTTGATTTCCTTTACCTATCTGACTGTATTTTCCTGTTTTTCCTTCAATTCCTTCAGCTATTTGTTTGAACAATCTTTTGTTTCTTTTATATCTTTCAGTGATGTAAGTATTTCCTCTCTTAAGGCCACAAACTATTTGGCTGCAACTTCCTGTATTTTTTTTTTTTAATTTTAACACATATGGATACATATGTGCCATATGTTTGCTTCTTTTTTATTGTTTATTATTATTAGTTACATTTTATTAACTGTATCTCAGCTATATCCTTCTCCTTTATTCCCTCCCAATCTCACCCTCCCTCCCTCAGCTTCTCCCTGCCCCTTTCCAAGTCTATGGATTCGGGGAGACCTCCTCCCCTTTTGTCTGGCCCTGTTTTATTGGGTATCTTCAGTGCTGGCTGCAAAGTCCTCCTCTGTGGCCTAGCATGACTGCTCCTCCCTTGGGGGGTGCAGGGTCAAAGAGCTTGCAATTGAGTTCCTGTCAGAATTAGTCCCTGTTTCCCTTACTATGGGAAACCAATTGGTTATTGTGCTACCATGAGCTTTGTCCAAGCAAAGTTTCTAGGTTATATCCGTACATGGTCCTTGGTTAGAGCAACAGTTTCAGAAAAAAAAAACCCTGTGCCCAGATATATTTGGTCCCTGTGGGGCTCCTATCCTTTTCCCATCATACTAACTCCCCTTCTGTTGAAGGTTTGGTTATGAGTCTTAGTATCTGTTTTGAAATGCTGTTTGGTAAGATCTTTCAGATGCCTTCTGTGGTAGACTCCTGTCATCTGTCCAATGCACATCTCATTTGTCTTTCTAAGTGAGGATTAATCATCTTACCTCGTGTCCACTTTCTTGATTATCTTCTTTAGTTGTATAGACTTCATTATGTTTATCATGTCTTATAGGTCTATATAAGCGAGTATATACCATTTTTGTCTTTCTCCTTCAGGGATACCTCACTCAGAATGATCTTTTCTAAATCCTACCATTTGCCTGCAAATTTCATGATTTCCTCATTTTTGATTGCTGAGTAATATTCCATTGTGTGAAAATACCACAATTTCTGTATTCATTCCTCTGTTGATGGACATCTGGGTAGTTTCCAGCTTCTGGCTATTACAAATAAAGCTGCTAAAAACATGGTTGAGCATATGTCCTTGTTGTGTACTTGAGCAAATTTTGGATATATATCTAGCAGTGGTATAGCTGGGTCTTGAGGAAGCGTTATTCCTAATTGTCTGAGTAAGCACCAGATTGACTTCCAAAGTGATTGTACCACTTTACATTCCCATCAGCAATGAAGGAGGGTTCTCCTTTTTCCACAGCCTCTCCAGCATGTGTTGTCACTTGACTTTTTCATCTTGGCCATTCTGATGGGTGTAAGGTGAAATATCAGGGTCATTTTGATTTGCATTTCCCTAATGGCTAATGACGGATGGCCACAATCTCTTTTTCTTTATCTTCTTCTATTTCTCTATGAATGGCCATAATCTGTCTTGATCTTCCTCTATTTCTTTAAGGATTGCCATAATATGTTTGACTTTATCTTCCTCTAGTTCTTTACACATTTTATTAGTTTCCTCTATTATCCTCTTCATGAGCATAGATGTTAGGTCATCTTGTTTAATTTCAATTATGCTAGGGTGTTCAGGGCTGCTTGACCCTGGATAACTCGGTTCTGGAGATGCCAGAGATGCCAGAGATGTTCTGTCTTTTGTTGGTTGAGCTTTTACACTGGCCTCTACCCACTGGGCTATCTTAGGTATTGGGTGTTAGTTTCTGGTGGTTCCTGGAATCCTGTGGTGGAGAGAATTTCCTTGGCAGGAAGATGGTCTGAAGGAAGCCTCCTCAGCTTTTTGGGTATGGTCACTGAATGGCCAGTGTTTTTCACGTGTTGCCACAGCTCGCCTCAGGCCTACAGACCTGAGTGGTAACTGTGGTTCTTGTTAGTCAAGAGGGCTCTCCTCTCACCTGGAGAATTCCTGGAGACAGCTCCCCTGCTTCTGGGTTTCTTGCTGTAAATTTAATGAGCTGTTGCTGTAATCAGGGTGTCCCATGGTTTGGTCAGTTCTGTTAGGGATAACTGGTTCCCCCTTGGAGCAGTATCTGGGGGTTGATCTCGGGGATCCCAGGCTTCTGTAGGTCTGAGGTAGGAGCTCTGTGCCCCAATACCCCAGCAGTAATCAGTGGCATGTTAGTACTGCTCTCATGGGAGCAGCAGGAGTTTAGTTGGTGCACAGCAGATCTCTGGGCTGGCATGCGTTCAAGTCTGCAGGACCTTTTCTAGGTATATACTGGATGATCTATTCAGTCTCAGTTTGCTTCCTGTTGGTTTTCACCCAACAAGACCTCCCAATCTCTGATGTTCTGGGGCATACAGTTCTGCCTGTAACGGAGAGTTGGGTGCACAGCAAGTCTCTTCTCGCAGCTGGAGCCCAGTTTAGTGCTGGCAGTGCCCACCTGCCATTCTGCAGGACCTTTTCCTGGGCAAGACTGGGTGACCTGAGGTCAGTCCCATTTCCTTCCTTCCCTATGGGTTTTTCTCGTGACTGGTACTGTCAGTCTCTGGTGTTTTTGTGCCCACCGTTCAGCCTGGGAAGGTGATCAGGACACACAGGCGTGTTGCTCTGGTCTGACGACTGAGTGCTTGTGCAACCCACCCGGGTTCTCTTCTGGGTTCTGTCTGGGTGACCTGATAGTGGACCCGCCTGATTCCCACACCATGGAGTTTCCTCTCACCTGGGAAACAGGATCGCTGTTGTTGTAGGACCCAGAGTTCAGTCTCGTGGTCACTGTATGAAAAATGTTGTCCTGCTCCTCAGATGCAGTGTCATTCTGGTGCTGCCATCTTGTACCTCTCCCTATTTTTTTTTATTAAGTACAGTCCAAATCATAATTTTATGGACTGTGATATTTACAAGACAAATTTCTAGAATTGTAGTTTGAGCTTCATTGGGAAATGAAGAGTAATTTAGTGAATGTTTGTATCTCTTTTATGCATGGTGTTTCTGTACTTTAGTTCTTTTCATATGTAACTAAAATACTATTAATATCTTTTGATGACATGCTGCATTAAGATATCATTTTAACCTTATTGTCTAAAACATTTTAAGATTAAAATGTAAAGATTTTCTTTCATAAAATATACTCATGTAATCATTTGGCATGCTGCTTCAGTTTTGGGTAAGCTTAAATAAAAGTTAAAGCTAGCATATATATTTATCAGATATCACACATGTAAAAGTTTTATTTTTCATAGTTAATGTTGGCTATCAGATTTTTTTTTGTTTTTTCTTATTCTATAAGCTTGAATTGTAAATAAAGATTTTGAGATATGGCTTGTATATTTTAATATTTCTTTAACAAAATTACTCATAGTATTATTCAACTGGTATTGTAGTGAATATTATGAAAATAAATCTAAACAAAATTTCCTTTTTTTTTCCTTTAATGAAAACCTGCAAGAAGGTACATGAGGTGTAAAATGAATAATAAAACAATTATAAAGACAAAAAAACTGTTTAGAAATGAATGTTGACAGTTTAATTGATGTTCAGTTTATGTGTAATGAGCTAAACTGACATAAACTTTTATTTTCATTTTCCTAGTAATTCCTAAAAGACGAGAATTTGAGTATGAAATATAATTTGAATCTGAAGATTTGAAGTCTTGCCTGGGTTCCTCTGTAACATTATATTTGTACAGAAAACGATTTAACATAAAACAAGAATTAATTTCATTGACTTTCAATTTAATATTTGCACCAAGAAAACCATTCAGGTAAACATAACTCCCTTCTCTCTTAAATATAGTATTGGTACTCTTTTTAATTTGGTGTGTTTTTTTTTCTGTCTGTAAATATTTGGATTACATTATTTGTTTGATTCTATGCAAAAACATTTGGAGCTATATAATTTCTAGCTAATAAGCTATAAAAGGGATTTTAATGAAAATTAAAAAAAAATCATTGGACCATTTTTCTGGAATGTACCTATAACTTACTAAGTACATTGATAGTTTTTGTTGGCTACAGAAAATGTGCAGTCAGTTTTGCAACAATTACTGAGCTTTTCAGAGTAGATAAGAGGACCCACAAAATAATTACCAAATGGTACAATTATTCTGTAAATTATTAACTACAAAATCATTCATAAACAACAAATAACAATCATTTAGATTTTTAACATTAAAATGTTCCCATTCATTTTTGGCTGAACTGAAGAGAGACTTTCATTTTGACTTTAGCTCTTTTATATATATTTTTCTTGTCTCCCTGTTGTATTTTTTTTAAATCTCCTTTTGTATTCAAGGACTCATATCGCGTTGAAAATTGAGTGCTTATCATATGGAATCTGGAAATTTCCTATAACATTGATTGCTACTGAGCCTGAAGTGGAGGATGTCATTGACATCCAAGGAATAGGTTTATTCAAGACATCTATTACGGAATTTCAACTGACAAGTCAGACAAGGTATTAGTATGAAGATTCATGTAACTGGTCTTATGAGTATAATCAATGCTGAAATGTGGAATGAAATTTAATATGGACAAGAAATGAAAATTTCTCTAGTTTTTGTTTGGTTGTTTGTTTTTTTAATGTTTTTTTGTTTGTTTGAGACAAGGTTTCTCTGTACTCTTGGCTCTCTTAGACTCTCTTAATAAACCAGGCTAGCCTTGAAATCACAGCAATCTGCCTTCCTCTGCCTCACTGAGTACTGGGCTTAAAGGCATGGCCACCATGCTTTGCTTCTCTGGTCTTTTTTAAATGATTTTTTTAGGATTCTTGTGATATCTGAAAAATACCCTTTATAAGTTTAATTTTCCAAGTTTTTTTGTAACTTGTGGTTAAAATACCCATGTACAAAATATAAATCAACAAAATAAAAGCTGAGGTTAAGTATCTATTAGACCCCATTGGTTGAGAATAGTACTCATTCTTTTTGCTTTTCTTACTAACTTTCTATTCAGTTGTTCTTCTTATCTTGATTCCAGGTCTTCGTACATACTGTGTAAGTGCTGAACAACTAAACTATAGCCAAATGCTGATCTATCAACTGATAAAAGAGAAGTCTAGACTTTACTAAATATAATTGTAGAATTGTCTTTTATTTCATGTCTGCTTTTCCTATTTTCTTCCTCTATATGTATACTGAAAATACATAAATTTCAAAGAAACTTTAAAGAACTTATGAGGATGGTAGTCTATTATGCCTAGTCATAATTCCCCCATTTTCTTGCTTTCATTTCTTCCTGAAGTTATTAGCCACTTTTATGTTTATCTGTTCAGAATGTATGCCTTAGCAGTACTATAATAATAACCCTGCTGATAAAACATTCTCATAGCTTTGCTTAATATGAGAATGTTTTCATTTTTTCTTCAATAACAAAGGATAAATTTGCTGAATGTAAAATTCGTGATTCATAGTGCTTTTTCTTTCATCATTTTTATCTAACTTTAGTG
Organism: Psammomys obesus; assembly: GCF_907164565.1. Taxonomy (NCBI): domain Eukaryota; kingdom Metazoa; phylum Chordata; class Mammalia; order Rodentia; family Muridae; genus Psammomys; species Psammomys obesus. The sequence continues at coordinate 1,805,979 of NW_026590571.1, read as the reverse complement.
GCTTCTGAGAAGGAAATTGCTATTTGAATTGTTCCCCTTAGAGTAACATTTTCTTTTTCTCAAGTTTCTTTTAAGATGTTTCATTGCACTTTAGCTTTCAGAAACCTGGTTTTGATATGTTCTGCCATGTAATGTCTTCTAAATATGTTGTTACTGGTACACCAAATTCTATGAAGAAAGGCACTCCGAATCTCTAATTCAGTGTCCAGCATCTAAAGGGTATTTACTAAAGATATGATATAAAGAGAAACATCCCCAAGTACTTTTATTTCCATGATAAGACACAAGCTAATTAGTTATTTCCATGGTGGTTACTAAATATGAATTTACCTTGAAATATCTAGAGAGGCAAAAAGAAACTGGGTGTACTTATTAGATTTCTAAAGAATATTAGCTGATATAATTATTTGCCATTTTTAATTCATGGATGTCATAAACCTTTAAAACTACCTTATTTATTTAAATAAATATATGATTCAGATCAACTTTCACCTTACTTTTCAACTCCCTGAGACAATGCTAAAATAGTTATTTTAAAACTCTATTTGTGGTTTTGTGAGATGTGGTCTTGCTGTGAATTCCTGGCTGACCTACAACTTGCTATGTGAAGACTGTGCAGGCCTTGAACTTCAGTCATCTGCCTGCCTCAGCATCTTGATTGCTGAAATTACAGTATTATACCAATTTTTTGTTTGTTTGTTTGTTTGCTTGCTTGTTTTTAAAGTTATCATCCAAAGTAATGGCATTCATTATGGCATTGTCATATAAATGTGTCATTCTACTTTGTTCTGATTTGAGCTTCTCCTTTTCCAACACCTTTCTTTCTTTCTTTCTTTCTTTCTTTCTTTCTTTCTTTCTTTCTTTCTTTCTTCCTTCCTTCCTTCCTTCCTTCCTTCCTTCCTTCCTTCCTTCCTTTCTTTCTTTCTTTCTTTCTCTTTCTTTCTTTCTTTCTTTCTTTCTTTCTTTCTTTCTTTCTTTCTCTCTCTCTCTCTCTCTCTCTCTCTTTCTTTTTCTTTTTTACACTTTATTTATATTGTATCCCAGCTGTAGTCCCCTGTATTGTTCTCTCCCAATCCCAACTTCTCTCCATATTCTCCTCCCATGCCCCTCCTCCAGTCTACAGATAGGGGAGGTCCTCCTTCCTTTCCATCTGACCCTAACCTAACAAGTCTCATCAGACTGGCTGCATTATCTTCCTCTGTGGCCTGGTAAGGCTGCCCACATGTCATAGGGAAGTGATCAAAGAGATGTAATCCACTGAGTTCATGTCCAAGACAGCCCCTGTTCCCCTTAATAGGGAACCCGCTTGGATACTGAGCTACCATAGGTTACATCTGTGCAGGGGTTCTAGGTTATCTCCATGCAAGGTCCTTGGTTGGAACATCAGTCTCAGAAAAGACCCCTGGACTCAGGTTTCTTGGTTCTATTGCTCTCCTTGTGGAGCTCCTGTCCCCTCCAAGTCTTTCTATCTCCTTTGATAAGATTCCTTGCACTCTGCCCAAAGTTAGGCAATGAGACTCATCATCTGCCTTGATACCCTGCTGGGTGGAACCTTTCAGAGGCCCTCTGGGGTAGGTTCCTGTCCTGTTCCCTGTTTTCTCATTCTTCCAATGCCTGTTTGCCTTTCTGAATGAGGACTGATCATCTTACCTAGGGTCCTCCTTCTTGATTAACTTCTTTAGGAGTGCAGATTTTAGTATGTTTATCCTATATGTCGAATATCCACTTATGAGTGAGAATATACCATGTGTGTCTTTCTGCTTCTCTTTTCCAACACTTTTAAAAACATTTGAAAATCAGTAAGATGATTTTCTAAATGATGTAGCAATGTGTATGATTATTTATTGCATAAAAGTATTACATCAATATATTTATACTCATTATGGAATATTTAGTTAATTAAATAAATCCAGTTAAATATAGTTGTAACCATAATTAGAGATCTACTATTCCAGTAATTTAAACATTTCTTACTACTGTGTATCACATGCCTACTTTCATCAGGTTTAATATAGTTCCTCTTGCCATCAGGACTAAAAAATTACAGGATACTATTTCTTTTGGTAGGTAGCTTAGGTTAATAGCACATTTGTTTACTGAGAAAGATTTTTCATTGTTTAGAAATCATTATCATTTAATATTTCTCTATAACTAAATGACCTATGTAGCAAATGGACTTTATAACCTTTTGCAGTAGAGATGTTTTAAATGACCTATATCACAAGTTCCATGTGTGAGTACTCTAGAGATGAAAGATAGGTTCCTTTGAAACATGAGAATGAAAACTTATTCTTCAACTTGTAGGAATACATGTATTTATTTTGTAGGTGTATTTGTGTGAATGCATGTTTGTGTGTGACAGAGCATATGGGGAAATCAGAAAACAGCTAGCATGTTTCTCTCTTGTCATCATGTGGGTTTCAGTGATGAAACTCAGACTGTCAGGCTTGGTGTCAAATCACCCTTAGGCACCAAAACACTTTGCCAGTCCTATATTATATTTTAAATTAACCACTCTGTGATATCCTTTGCACTCAACCTAAAAAAATAAATATGAGCTAAATCATTAGAATAGAAAATGGCACAGTTCTTTCATGAGCTCATTTATGATTGTTGTTGATGGACATGATTAAAAATAATGTAATCAATGGTTAAAAGAAACAATCAAAAGAAACCTCAGAATGTTGTAAAACACAAAAGAAAACAGGATATCTAATCATGATTATTTTATTTTCAATACCCTACTTTATCTCAGTTTAATAAGAAACTCTTCCCTTAATTAAACAGAGACAGAAACCAAGAATTGTCTTTACTTTCACAAAGAGAACAAGATCATATTGTCCTCTGCTGAATATCCAGTTTAATTCTTCCAGTAAAATACTTCTCACATTGTTTTGAGAAAAATCCTAATTTTAATTAACAATAACTATTTGATTTTGATATTTTATAATATGTATACTTAATCTACTATTTCCTATGACAAAAGGTCAAGATTTCTTGTATAGCTTGTCTTCTCAGAGAAAGAAAATAGTTCAAGTCTCACCTTCTTGTTTCTCCTTTAAGAGTAACATTTTTACTTTCAGTAGGGCTTTTGAGAAGAATGAATCAGATAGGAAGGCAATTTCCTCAAGTTGACATTCAGTTTATTTCTGTTAGTCTCTTGATTATTTAAATGTCTTTGACCTACTTTTCCTCTAATTTTATGACCAATAATATATAATAGAGGGCATATGATTCCATCTCTGCCACAATTGTTGTGATTCTTTTAATATTGGGAAAAGAAAAGAGGTAGCAATATGGTTTGGGAAAGAAGCCAAAGGGGCAAAATATCTTCTAAATTATAATCAAATAATTCTGAGTTGATTTTTAATTAATACTACAGACATTGATTTGAACATTTTGTTCAGAATCAGAATGTGTTCACATCCTGTACTATTATATAATTTTACATTAAGCTTAGGAGAGCTCTCAGGCAAAAGAAAAAAAAATTATTTACTTCAATGGATTTCAGTAAGCATTTTCCCAGAGATGAATGTGTTTATATGAAGTTCTAGTACATCAAATAATATTTGACAAATTAATTCAAACTTCAAAAAAGAAATAAGCTCTTGAATTCTATTATATTGAATGAACGACATAGAACCAATAAGAAACCCAAACATCCATGAGAGTATTTTCTAAACTGGAGACTTTATTCTATTTGAGGTCACTCTGAAAAAATGCAAGGAGAATACACAGCCAGCCTGAGATATATAGCAAGAGACTTAGACAGTGGAGACACATAAAGGAAATCTGATGAAATTTTTTTTGTAAGCAGTTTTATCAAAAAGTTTTTACTAACCAAGATTAATTGCTTTCAAAAGCCCCAGAAAGGGAGGAATATATATATATATATATATATATATATATATATATATATATATATATATATATATATATATATATATATATATTTAAACATCCCGAAAATACAACTACAATTTGATATCAATTTACTCCTCTGAAAATCTTATATATCTTACTATTCCTAATTTTCTGAGAAACCTCAGATTGGTTACCAAGGGGTTGTACAAGTTTACATTCCAACCAGCAATGGAGGAGGGTTCCACTATCTCAACAACCTCACCAGCAAGAATCATCACTTGAGTTTTTGAACTTAGCCATTCTGTTAGGTGTGAGGTGGAACCTCAGGGTCCTTTTGATTTGCATTTCCCAGATGACTAAGGACATTGAGCATTTCATTAAGTGTTTCTTTTCCATTTGATATTCCTCTGTTGAGATTCTCTGTTTAGCTCTGTACCCCATTTTTTAATTGGATTACATTGTTTGATGTTTTTAAACTTCAGATCTCTATATATTTTGGATATTAGCCATCTGTCAGATGTGGGGTTGGTGAAGAACTTTTCCCAGACTGTAGGCCGTTGTTTTGTTCTGATGACTGTGTCATTTGCTGTACAGAAGCTTTTCAGTCTCATGAGGTCACATTTAATGATTGTTGCTCTTAGGGCCTGTGCTGCTGTTGTTCTGTTCAAGAAGGTTAATCCTGTCCCAACAAGGTCAAGGCCCTTCCCCACTTTTTCTTCTAACAAATTTAGTGTGTCTGGTTTTATGTTGAGGTCTTTGATCCACTTGGACTTTACTTTTGTGCAGGGTGTTAAGTATGGATCTATTTCCATTTTTCTACATGAAGACATTCAATTAGACCAGCATCATTTGTTGAATATGCTATCTTTTTTCTATTGTATTGTATTGTCTCCTTTGTCAAAAATCAGATGTCCGTAGTTGTGTGGTTTTATTTCTTTGTCTTCAATTTGGTTCTATTGATCCTCCACTCTGTTTCTATGCCAGTACTATGCCATTTTTACAACTATTTCTCTATAGTACAGCTTGAGATCAGGGATGAAGATATCTCCAGATTTATTGTAAATGATTATTTTAGCTATGCTTGTTTTCTGTTTTGTTTTGTTTTGTTTTTTTCTATATGACGTTGAGAATTGTTCTTTCAATGTTTGTAAAGATTTATGTTACTGTTTCGATGGGAATTACATTGAGTCGGTTGCTTGCGTTTGATAGGAAGATGCTGTGTTTTTTGCACTGAATGGTTTTGGATTCTTTGTCAAAAATCAAGTATCCATAAGTGTGTGGTTTTATTTCTGGGTCTTCTATTTAGTTCCATTCATCCACCATTCTGTTTCTATGCCAATATGATGCAATTTTTACTACTATTGTTCTGTAGTACAGCTTGAGATCAGGGATGGAGATGCCTCCAGATGATCTGTTGTACAGGATCAGGATTGTTTTGGAAATGCGGGGTGTTTTGTTTCTCCATATGAAGTTGATAATTTTTCTCTCAAGTTCTATGAAGAATTGTGCTAGTATTTTGATAGGAATTGCACTGAATCTGTAGATTTCTTTTTACAGAATAGCCATTTTCACTATGTTAATCCTACCAATCCATTAGCACGGGAGATCTTTCAGTCTTCTGATATCTTCTTCAATTTCTTTCTTCAGAGACTTGAAGTTCTTATCAAACAGGTCTTTCACTTGTCTTACCAAGACACTTTATGATATTAGTGGGTATTGTAAAGGGTGTTTTTTTCACTGATTTCTTTCTCGGCCTTTTTGCCTTTGGTATACAGGAAGGCTTTTGATTTTTTTTTGTTTAGTTGATTTTATATCCAGCCACTTTGCTGAAGGTGTTTATCAGCTGAAGGAGTTCTCTGGTTGAATTTTTGTGGTCACTCATGTATACTATCATATCATCTGTAAATAATGATACTTTGACCTCTTCTGTTCCAATTTGTATCCCCTTGATCTCCTTTAGTTGTCTTATTGCTCTGGCTAGGAATTCAAGTACTATATTGAAGAGATATGGAGAGAGTGGGCAGCCATGCCTTGTCCCTGATTTCAGAAGGATTGATTTAAGTTTTTCTCCATTTAGCTTGATGTTGGCTATAGGATTGCTGTATATTGCCTTTACTATGTTTAGGTATGTGCCTTGTGTCCATGATCTCTCCAAGATTTTAAACATGAATGGGTGTTGAATTTTGTCAAATGCTTTTTTGGCATCTAAGGAGATGATTATGTGTTTTTTTTCTCCTTCAGTTTGTTTATATGATGGATTACATTGATGGATTTCTTTATATTGAACCACCCTTGCATGCCTGGGATGAAGCCTATTTGGTCATGGTGGATATCTTTGATATGTTCTTGGATTTGGTTTGCAAGTATTTTATTGAGTATTTTTGCATCAATGTTCATAAGAGAGATAGGTCGGAGGGGCGGAGACAAGATGGCGACTAGCACACACAGTTTCCAAGCTGTGGAAGAGATAAAGTTCTGAGTTGATGAGTGGAAGAACTTCTGAAGCCAGGGAAACAACGGAGAGAGTTTCTAAACAACAGGGAACATCGCAGGAGGTGAAAACCTTGGTCTCAGATCACTCAGGGACTTGTTTGGGGAAGGTGAGAAACGATCCTTTGATCTCTCTGCACTCCCCTCCCCCAGACCTCCCTCCTCTTTGGCACAGCGGACTTGCCTTTCTCAGCGCAGACCTAACTGCCTGGGGCCTGCAGCCACTGAGGCGGAGCCCCAAGCCCTTTATCTGCAAAGGCCAGCAGTACTGTGTCTCAGAGCCCCAGATTCCCGCGCGGCTGCTGCACCATCCTCCCAGGGCCCGAGTCTGCTAGACGCCATACTAGCTCCGCAGGAGCGCCATCACTGACGGTACAGCCCGCCCAATCCCACAGTGACAGAGAATACGCTATATACTCACCAAAACCAGACAGAAACGCCATATAAGCTAGACACACCAGGCGCTGGGCCTCCGAAGCTTGGAGAGCACAGTGAAGAGACCCCAGGACTTCCCAGAAAGCATCTGGACTAGCAACCCAGTCTCCAGTTACAGCGGGACTTTCTAACCTGGCGGCAGAGCAGCACTGAGCTGGCGGGGCACATCAGCCCTCCAATTTAAGACTAACCAGGGCCAAACCAGAGAACAGAAAGGCTGGTTACCCCGATTCCTACTGACGTGACCACCCTGAAATCTCCAGCTGCAGCAAGACCTCATAACCTGGCAGTGACAGCAGCACGGAACTGGCGGAGCACATCAAAGAAGCAGGGCCAAACCACAGAGCAGAGAGCCCAGATACGCCGATCTCTGCCAAGTGTCCTGCCTGTAAGTGAGTGCACCCTTGAGAATCTGCAGCTCCACTGATCCTGGGTCCTTCTAAAACAGAAGCCAGGCATCGAACCCCCTCTCACCCATATACCCACTTTGGGAAACAGATGGGCACTTGGAACATTGAAGTTCCTGCTCTGTGGGTCTAATTGAGGAGTTAAGGCAGTTAATGCCAGAAATTGCGCTGTGATCATCACTAGCGCCTGCGACATATACATTGCAGAGCCCCTCCCACACACTCAAGGGTTCAACATTAGCCATCACTCTGTCCCTTCAAGACACACGCCCACACCCACTTACACACACACACACGTATACACACACACGCATGCACGCATGCTTGCAGTTGCCTCTGTTTGCGCCTGCGTACTTTCCTCCCACATGTACAGCTAGTCCTCAGCATATGCTAAGGACACCGGACCTCTCTCAACTTCCTGAAGAATTCTCCAGACTCGAGAGAGAGACAGTACCAGTCTGATCAGCAGAATCCAAAAACAAACAGTGAAGGTCTCAGATAAGCCAATGGCCAGGGGTAGGCGAAAGAACACTTCCAACATAAATCAGGACATCATGACTTTACCAGCAAACCCCAAAATCGATGGATACTCCAATTCATCAGAAGCACAGGAAAATGACCTTAAAGCCGTGCTTGCTCAATTATTTGAGGCTCATAAGGAGGAAATGAACAAATCTTTCAAAGAGTTGGCCAGTCAATTGGAGGTAAAGAAAGAAGAAATAGACAAAACCCTTAAAGAAACAAAGGCAAACATAGCCAAACAAATAGAGGCACAAGTAGAGAAAAAATTAGTGGCATACAAAATGGAAATGAACAAAGAAATAGAGTCTATCGTAGAGAGACAGGAATCCAAATTCAAACACATGAAAGAAATGGTGCAAGGCATGAAAACAGAATTAGAATCAAGAAAGAAAACACAAAATGAGAAAACTCTTGAGCTGGAGAACTTGGAGAAAAGATCAGGAACCACAAAAGTAAGCATCACCAACAGAATACAAGAGATGGAGGAGAGAATCTCTGGAGCTAAAGACACACTTGCAGAAATTGATACTTCTCTCAAAGAAAAAGTAAAATCAGAAAAATTCCAATCACAAAATATCCAAGAAATCAAGGATGCTATGAAAAGACAAAATCTAAGAATAATAGGAATTGATGAAAAAGAAGACTCCAGGCTCCAAGGTCCAGAAAATATTTTCAAGAAAATCATAGAAGAAAATTTTCCCAACTTAAAGAAAGAGATGTCCATAAATATACAAGAGGCCTACAGAACACCAAATAGACTAGACCAGAAAAGAAACACATCACGTCACATCATAGTCAAAACACTAAATCTACAGAACAAAGAAAAGATATTAAAAGCAGCAAGAGAAAAAGGCCAAGTAACATATGAAGGTAGACCTATCAGAATCACACCAGACTTCTCATCAGAAACTATGAAAGCCAGAAGGGCCTGGGCAAGCATCATGGAGACTCTAAGAGATCACAAATGTCAACCGAGACTACTATACCCTGCAAAGCTTTCAATCGACATAGATGGAGAAAACAAAATATTCCATGACAAAACTAAATTTACGCAATATCTATACAGCAAACCAGCCCTACAGAAGATACTAGAAGGAAAACTCCAATCCAACGAAAACGAATTCACCCAAGAAAACAGGGCATACAGATAATATCCCAACAAAAATGAAAAGAAAACAAGCAATGAAACAAGGTAAGATCATCGACTCCATTACAAAAGGAACTAACATGCATTGGTCAATATTATCTATCAATATTAATGGACTCAACTCACCAATAAAAAGACACAGGCTAACAGAATGGTTACAGAAACAGGACCCAACATTCTGTTTCATCCAAAAAACACACCTATGCAACAAAGATAAACACTACCTCAGAGTAAAGGGCTGGAAAAATGTTTTTCAAGCAAATATTTCCAGAAAACAAGCTGGAGTAGCCATCCTAATATCTAATAAAATAGACTTTCATCCGAAGTTAATCAAAAAAGATAAGGAGGGCCACTATATTCTCATCAAAGGAAAAATCCAACAAGAGGACATCACAATTTTGAATATCTATGCCCCAAATACAAGAGCACCTACATTCGTAAATGAAACAATATTAAAGCTTAAATCATACATTGATCCTAATACCTTAGTAGTGGGAGACTTCAACACCCCACTCTCATCAAGGGACAGATCAACCAGACAGACACCAAATAGGGAAATAAAAGCACTCACAGAATCCCTAAATCAAATGGACCTAATAGACGTCTACAGATCGTTTCACCCAAACTCAAAAGAGTACACCTTCTTTTCAGCACCACATGGAACCTTCTCCAAAATAGACCATATAGTTGGTCACAAAGCAAGCCTCAACAGATACAAAAGGATTGAAATAATCCCTTGTATACTATCTGACCACCATGGACTAAAGCTGGACATCAACAACAACAGAAACAACAAAAAGCCAACACGCACATGGAAACTGAACAACTTACTACTCAATGACAGCTGGGTCAAGGAAGAAAGAAAGAAAGAAATTAAAGACTTTCTAGAATTCAATGAAAATGAAGGCACAACATACCCAAATTTATGGGACACATTGAAAGCAGTGCTCAGAGGAAAATTTATAGCACTAAGTGCCTACAAGAAGAAATCTGTAACATCACATACAAACAACTTAATGGCCCAACTGAAAAACCTAGAAAAAAAAGAAGCAGATACACCCAAGAGGAGCAGACGGCTGGAAATAATCAAACTAAGGGCAGAGATCAATCAATTAGAAACAAATAAAATTATCCAAAGAATCAATGAAACAAAAAGCTGGTTCTTTGAGAAAATCAACAAGATAGACAAACCCTTAGCCAAACTAACTAAAAAGCAGAGAGAAACCATACAAATCAGCAAAATCAGAAAGGAAAATGGGGACATAACTACAGACACTGAGGAAATCCAAATGATTATTAGGTCATACTACAAAAGCCTATATGCCACAGAATTTGAAAATCTAAATGAAATGGATAACTTTCTTGACAGATTCCATCTACCAAAATTAAGTCAAGATCAGGTAGAAAGACTGAATAGTCCTATATCTCCCAAGGAAATTGAAGCAGTCATTAACAGTCTCCCCTCCAAAAAAAGCCCTGGACCAGATGGCTTCAGCGCAGAATTCTACAAGACCTTCAAAGAAGTACTAACACCAATTCTCCTCAAACTATTCCATAAAATAGAAACAGAAGGAACACTACCAAACTCATTCTATGAAGCCACAGTCACTTTGATACCTAAACCACACAAAGATCCAACCAAAAAAGAGAACTTCAGACCTATCTCTCTTATGAACATTGATGCAAAAATACTCAATAAAATACTTGCAAACCGAATCCAAGAACACATCAAAGATATTATCCACTATGACCAAGTAGGCTTCATCCCAGGTATGCAGGGGTGGTTCAACATACGGAAATCCATCAATGTAATCCACCACATAAACAAAATGAAGGATAAAAACCACATGATCATCTCCTTAGATGCTGAAAAAGCATTTGACAAAGTCCAACACCCATTTTTGTTTAAAGTCTTGGAGAGATCAGGGATACAAGGCACATACCTAAAGATAGTAAAGGCAATATACAACAAGCCTATAGCCAACATCAAACTCAATGGAGAGAAACTTAAATCAATCCCACTGAAATCAGGGACAAGACAAGGCTGCCCACTCTCTCCATATCTCTTTAACATTGTACTTGAAGTCCTAGCCAGAGCAATAAGACAACTAAAGGAGATCAAGGGGATACAAATCGGAAAGGAAGAGGTCAAAGTGTCACTATTTGCAGATGATATGATAGTATACATGAGCGACCCCAAAGATTCAACCAGAGAACTTCTTCAGCTGATAAACACCTTCAGCAAAGTGGCAGGATACAAAATCAACTCAAAAAAATCAGAAGCCCTCTTGTATACCAAAGACAAAAACGCTGAGAAAGAAATTAGGGAAACAACACCCTTCACAATAGCCACTAATAACATAAAGTACCTTGGTGTGACTCTAACCAAGCAAGTGAAAGACCTGTTTGAGAAAAACTTCAAGTCTTTGAAGAAAGAAATTGAAGAAGATCTCAGAAGATGGAAAGATCTCCCGTGCTCATGGGTTGGTAGGATTAACATTGTGAAAATGGCCATCCTGCCAAAAGCAATCTACAGATTCAATGCAATTCCCATCAAAATACTAACTCAACTCTTTACAGACCTTGAAAAAAAGAATCTCAGCTTCATATGGAGAAACAAAACACCCAGAATCTCCAAAACGATCCTGTACAACAACAGATCATCTGGAGGTATCTCCATTCCCGATCTCAAGCTGTACTACAGGGCAACAGTAATAAAAACTGCATGGTATTGGCATAGAAACAGAAAGGAGGATCAATGGAATCGCATAGAAGACCCAGAAATAAACCCACACACCTATGAATACTCAATATTTGACAAAGAAGCCAAATCCATCCAATGGAAAAAAGACAGCATCTTCAACAAATGGTGCTGGACCAACTGGATGTCTACATGCAGAAAAATGAAAATAGATCCATATTTATCACCCTGCACAAAACTAAAGTCCAAGTGGATCAAGGACCTCAACATAAAACCAGATACTCTAAATCAGTTGGGAAAAAAAAGTGGGAAACAGCCTAGAACTCATTGGCACAGGAGACAACTTCCTGAACAGAACACCAACAGCACAGGCTCTAAGAGCAACAATCAATAAATGGGACCTCATGAAACTGAAAAGCTTCTGTAAAGCAAAAGACACTGTCATCAAAACAAATAGACAGCCTACAGATTGGGAAAGAATCTTCACCAACCCTTTATCTGACAGAGGGCTAATATCAAGTATATATAAAGAACTAAAGAAGCAGAAAAGCAACAAACCAAGTAATCCACTTAAAAAATGGGGAACAGAGGTAAACAGAGAATTCTCGAAAGAGGAACATCAAATGGCAGAGAAACACTTAAAGAAATGCTCAACCTCATTAGCCATTAGGGAAATGCAAATCAAAACGACCCTGAGATTTCACCTCACACCCATCAGGATGGCCAAGATGAAAAACTCAAGTGATAGCACATGCTGGAGAGGTTGTGGAGAAAAGGGAACCCTCCTCCATTGCTGGTGGGAATATAAACTGGTTCAACCACTCTGGAAGTCAATCTGGCGCTTTCTCAGACAACTAGGAGTAGTGCTACCTCAAGACCCAGCTATACCACTCCTAGGTATATACCCAAAATTTGCTCAAGTACACAACAAGGACATTTGTTCAACCATGTTCGTAGCAGCTTTATTTGTAATAGCCAGAACTTGGAAACAACCCAGATGTCCATCAACGGAGGAATGGATACAGAAATTGTGGTATTTTTACACAATGGAATACTACTCAGCAATCAAAAAGGAGGAAATCATGAAATTTGCAGGCAAGTGGTGGGATCTAGAAAAGATCATTCTGAGTGAAGTATCCCAGAAGGAGAAAGACAAACTTGGTATATACTCGCTTATATAGACCTACAAGACATGATAAACATAATGAAATCTACACACCTAAAGAAGATAATCAAGAAAGTGGACACAGGCGAAGGTGATTAATCCTCATTTAGAAAGACAAATGGGATGTGCATTGAACTTATGACAGGAGTCTACCACAAAAGGCACCTGAAAGACTCTACCTAGCAGTGTTTCAAAGCAGACACTAAGACTCATAACCAAACCCTCGGCAGAGTGCAGGGAATCATATGAAAGAAGGGAAGTTAGTATGATATGGAAAGGATAGGAGCTCTACAAGGACCAAATATATCTGGGCACAGGGTCTTTTCTGAGACTGACACTCAACCAAGGACCATCTATGGATATAACCTAGAACTTCTGCTTGGATGTGGCCTGTGGTAGCTCAGTAACCAAGTAGTTTTCCAAAGTAAGGGGAACACGGACTATTTCTAACAGGATCTCAAGGGCAGGCTGTTTGACACCCCCCCCCCCCCCCCGGGGGAGGGGCAGTCTGTTAGGCCACAGAGGAGGACTTTGCAGCCAGCCCTGAAGATACCTGATAAAACAGGGTCAGATGAAAGGGGAGGAGGTCCTCCCCTATCAGTGGACTTGGAAAGGGGCAGGGAGGAGACCAGGGAGGGAGTGTGGGGTTGAGGAGGGAATGAGGGAGCAGGATACAGCTGGGACACAGAGTTAACAAAATGTAACTAAAAATAAAAATAAAAATAAAATAAAATAAAATAAAATAAAAAAAAGAGAGATAGGTCTGAAGTTCTCTTTTTTTGTTGGGTTTTTGCATGGTTTAGGTATCAAGGTGACTGTGGCTTCATAGAATGAATTTGATAATGTTATTTCTGTTTCTATTTTGTGGAATAGTTTGAGGAGGATTGCAGTTAGCACTTCTGTGAAGGTCTTGTAAATCTCTGCACTGAAACCATCTGGCCCAGTGCTTTTGTTTGGAGCTGAGACTGTTGATGACTGATTCAATTTTCGGGGGGGGGGAATAGGGCTATTCAGTCTTCTTGACTTAATTTTGGTAGGTGGAATCTATGAAGAAAATTGTCCATTTCTTTTAAATTTTCAAATTTTGTGGCATATAGGCTTTTGTAGTATGACCTAATGATTGTTTGGATTTCCTCAGTGTCTATAGTTATATTCCCCTTGTCATTTCTGATTTTACTGATTTAGGCAGATTTTCTCTGCCTTTTACTTACGTTGGCCAAGGGTTTTTCTATCATGTTGATTTTCTCAAAGAACCAGCTCTTGGTTTCATTGATTCTTTGAATTGTTTTATTTGTTTCTAATTGTTTGATTTCAGCCCTGTATTTGATTATTTCCAGCCATCTGCTCCTCTGGAGTGTATCTGCTTCTTTTTTTCCCAGGGCTTTCAGTTAGGCCATTAAGTTGCTTGTATTTGATATTACAAATTTCTTCTTGAAGGCACTTAGTGCTATGATTTTTTTTTTGATCAGTGGTTTCAACATGTCTCATAAATTAAGGTATGTTGTACCTTCATTTTCACTGAATTCTAGGGAGTCTTTAATGTATTTCTTTATTTTTTTCCTTAACCCAGCTGTCATTGAGCAGCAAGTTGTTCAGTTTCCATGTGTGTGTAGGCTTTTTGTTACTTCCATTTTTGTTGAGGACCAGCTTTATTTCATGGTGGTCGGATACAAAAGAGAGGATTACTTCAATCTTCTTGTACCTGTTGAGGCTTGCTTTGTGACCAACTATATGGTCTATTTTGGAGAATGTTCCATGAGGTCCTGAAAAGAAGATATACTCTATGGAGTATATCTTTGTTTGAAAAAATCTGTAGATTTCTGCCACGAACCGGCCCATTCGGGCTCCTGGCGTTTGAGGCAGTACAAGGCTTTGGACAGGAAGGCAAGGTTTCGGCAATGAATTGACAGACAGAGACACCTTGATGGTTTTGACTCTGCTGCACTTTACTGAAATCAAGCTAGTATTTTTATAGTGATCTCACAAGGAACCACCTTAAAATTGGCATGCTTTCCAGAACAATTAGACTTTTACCAAGGATACAAAGTTTATGTTTTAACATAGGGCAGTGCCCACAAGAAATGTTTGCCTAGAAACTTTCTGATCAATGCAAACAAAAAACAAAAACCTCAAACTATGGTTTCATTATCACTGACTAGTGAAGAGGAAAGTCAGGAGCTGTAATAGTCCTCCGAGCCAAGTCGAATACCTGACAAAGTCTAAGCACACCTTTGTCAACCATCCTCCCTTATGTCCTACTAAAGATTTATAATCTTCCCTAGGAACAAGTTGCTGAAGGGAGAGGAAAACTCATGCCAGCTGTACTTCTCATGTTATTTTTTCTTAAGAAGGAGCCTATTATTTTTTTACTATTCTTATAATGCCTATTAATACTAAATCTAATTCATTACTTTTCTTACACTTATTCCTTTTACATTTTATTTTTATTAAAGCCTTTATTAATCTACTAATAATAAATTTCTTCATAAAATTAGTTGTGCTGTTTCAGGAGTCACAGAGAAATATCAAAAAACTCATTAATCCAGCCCCAGAACTGCAACTGAAAAAGCATAGAAATCTCAGCATGCGTCTATTTGCCAAACGGGGGGAGGGGGGGTCTGCCAAGGACCTTCCAGGGAGCAAATTTCAGAAGAAAACATGTCTCCCACCCTGTAGTACATGCTACTATGGCGACACTGGCATGGGTGTAGCAGATATCTATTAAGTCCTTTTGATTTAGTGCCTCTGTAAGTGCCTTTATTTCCCTATTTGGTTTCTGTCTTGTTGATCTGTCCCTTGATGAGAGTGGGGTGTTGAAGTCTCCCACTAGTAAGTTATTGTAATCAATGTATGATTTAGTAATGTTTCATTTATGAATGTAGGAGCACTTGTATTTGGGGCATACATGTTCAGAATTGTGATGTCCTCCTGGTGGATTTTTCCTTTGATGAGAATGTAGTACCCCTCCTCATCTCTTTTTGATTAATTTTGGTTCAAAGTTTAATTTATTAAATATTAGGATAGCTATCCTAGGTTGTTTTCTGGAATTTTTTGCTTGAAAAACATTTTTCCAGCCCTTTACTCTGAGGTTCTGTTTATCTTTATTGCTTAAGTGTGTTTCTTGGGTGGAACAGAATGTTGGATCTTGTTTCTGCAATCATTCTGTTAGTCTGTGTCATTTTATTGGAGATTTGAGTCCATTGATGTTGACAGATACTAATGACCAACAAATGTTACTTTCTTTTGATGTGGGTAGGTGGTGTTGCTGAGTTTCATTGCTTGTATTCTTTTAATTTTTGCTGTGTAGTTATCTATGTCCTATGTGTCCTTGGATGTAGTTGTTTTCGTTGGGTTGGAATTTTCCTTCTGTAACTTCTGTAGGGCTCAGTTACCGTGTAGATGTTGTGAAAATTTGGTATTATCATGGAATATTTTGAATTCTCCATCTATGTTGATAGAAAGTTTTCCTAGGTATAGTGTCTAGGTTTGCATCTGTGGTCCCGTAAGGTCTGCATGACTTCTGCCCAGGCTTTTCTGGCTTTCATAGTTTCTGTTGAGAAATCTGGTGTGATTCTGATAGGTCTACCTTCATATGTTACTTGGCCTTTTTCCCTTGCTGCTTTTAATATTTTTTCTTTGTTCTGTAGGTTCAGTGTTTGGACTATGATATGACATGAAGAATGTCTTTGCTGGTCTAGTCTATTTGGTGTTCTAGAGACCTCTTGTATGTTTATTGACATCTCTTTCTTTAAGTTGGGAAAATTTTCTTCAATGATTTTCTTGAAAATATTTTCGAGACCTTGGAGCCTGGTGTCTTCTTTTTCATCTACTCCCATTATTCTTAGATTTCTATCTTTTCATGGTGTCCTTGATTTATTGGATATTTTGTGTTTGGAACTTTTCTGATTTTATTTTTTCTTTGAGAGACGTATCGATTTCTGCAAGTGTATCTTCAGCACCTGAGAGTTTCTCTTCAATCTCTTGTATTCTGTTGGTGATACTTACCTTTGTAGTTCCTGATCTTTTCTCTATGTTCTCCAGCTCCAAGTTTTTCTCTGTTTGTGTATTCTTTATTGATTCTAATTCTATTTTCATGTCTTGCACCATTTCCTTCATCTGTTTGAATGTGGAGTCCTGCTTTTCAATAATGGGTCCTATTTTGTTGTTCATTTCCTCTCAGTATGCAGCTAACTGTGCCTGTACTTGTTTGGCTGTATTTGCCTGTATTTCTTTGAGAGCTTTGTTTATTTCTTCTTTATTTGCCTCCATTTGTGTGGTTCTTTCTTTGAGAACTTGGTTCATGTCCTCTTTGTTTGGCTCAATTTGTGTGGCCATTTCTCTGAGAGATTTGTTTGTTTCTTTTTTATGGGCCTCTAATAGCTGGAAAAGCATAGTTTTAAAGATGTTTTCTTGTGTATCTAGTGAATTGAAGTGTCCATTGATTTGGGGTTTGCTGGTGAAGCCATGATGTCCTGATTTTGTTGGGTGTGTTCTTATGTCAGCCTATGTCCGTCTGCTTATCTGTAACCCTCACTGTTTGTTCCTGGAGTCTGTATTTCAGTCTAGGACCATATTGTTCTGGTTTCTGGACTGTTTTTCAGGAATATGAGATATGTTCACTGGTTTGAGAATGTGCGTTGTGGATTCAGCTTTACCTAAATGAGGAATGTGATGCTGGAGCTATTTGCAGGTGCTTTTAGCTGGCGCAGTATGCCTGCATGGATTCTCTGACTACCTCAGTGGCCTAAAGGCCACTGCTATGAAGCTCTGTCTGGGATACAGGTATTGTTTGCTTGGAATTCACTGGTAGCCCCACAGAGCAGAGGCTTCAGTGTTGGGATTGCTGTCCCAAGAATCCCTATGATGCCCACACTAGGGTGTTGGTAGTAGGGATGTGTTGTCTGGTGGCTTGCATAGAGGGGCCCTGGACCTGGGGCTCTGCAAACACTCACTTGAAGGCACACTCACACCCTTACAGGACCAGTTGGAAAGCACAGTGGTTCCCCTTGTTCTCTACCCTCTGATTTGATCCTGCTGGGGCAAATGTGAGTGTAGGCCTACAGTCAGCTCAGTGGAGCTATAGCAGCAGGTCTTGGTGTCCACCTGCATTATATGGTGTGCTGAGTGCAACCCCTGCTGGGGCCTGGGCAGTGTGGTCTCTGGCAGACTCTGCAGGCCCCTTGTGTATCCTTCACTTCCACCAGGGAATGGTTTTGGTGGCTAGTCTCAGGGAAGTGCTTGGGTAGGGGTGGGTAGGGGGAGTGCAGACTGAATCTCCTCTGACCCAGATCCCAAGACCGGGGCCCAGGCAGTGTGGTCTGTGGTGGAATCCGCAGGCCGCCTCTCTGTCCTTCCCCTCCTTTAGGGAAGGCTTCTGGCAGCTGGTCCTGGGGGAGTCCTGGAAATGTTTGAGTTGAGAGTCCTCAGTTCCAGATCTTGAACCCAAGTATCTCTGCCATGAACCCAGGTATCTCTGCCAGAAGCCGCCCTGCACTGGAGCTTATGGCCACTGGTCCCAGGGGAGTGCCCGGAAGGGTTGAGTGACCTCAGTCCCAGGTCCGGAGCCTGAGTCACTGTGGCCTGTGCCGAATCTGCAGGTCACCTCTCTGTTCTTCCCATCCGCCAGGGCAAACTTATGTTGGTGGTCTCAGGAGATTGTCAGGAGGGTTGGGTATTCTCAGTACCAGATCCTGAGCTGGGTTTTCTCAGCCAGAATCCATTGGCGCTGGATCTTATGGTGCCTGGTCCTGGGGGAGTACCAGGAAGGGTTGAGTGTCCTCAGTCCCAGATCCTGAGCCTGAGTTTCTTTGCTAGGAGCAGCTGACTGTGTTGGAGCCCCACGCTATGGTCTGTGGCAGAACTCACAGTGTGCCCCTCTATCCTCCAGCTCTGCGAGGGCAGGCTCATGGCAGCAGTCTGGGGGAAGTGCCCAAAAGTGTTTGGTATTCTCAGTCCCAGATCCTGAGCCAGGGTTTCTTTGGTAGGAGCCACTGCTGTCATTAGGGCACAGGCGGTGTGGTCTGTGGAGAATTCTGTTGGCCACCTCCTCTGCCTCCTCCAAAAAGAAATAGGGAGTTGAATACGGGGAAGTGCTTAGGGATCAAGTCCCCAGAGGAGTCTGTGGGTGACCTGATTCTAGATGGACTCAGTTCATGGTTAGTCTCTTTTTCTCTTTTAGGAGTTAGCCTAGATAACTCCTTTCTGGGTTCAGGAGCTCTTTCACTCACCAATTTCGGCGTTTCTGGTCCTTTTCCACTTCAAATAAGGTGCATGCTGGTCACCATCATCTTGGATCCTCCCTGGTTTAAGTTTTGTTAATGTTTCTTTTACAAATGTGGATGCCCTTGTATTTGGGGCGTAGATGTTCAGAATTGTGATGTCTTCTTGGTGAAATTTTCTTTTGATGAGTATGAAATGACCTTCCCCATTTCTTTTGATTAATATTTCTTTGAAAGTTTATTTTATTAGATATTAGAATGGCTACTTCTGCTTGCTTTTTGGGTCGATTTGCTTGGAAAATTGTCTTCAGGCCCTTTACTCTCATGTAATGTCTATATTTGTGACTTAGGTGTGTTTATTGTATGCAATAGATTGTTGGATCTTGTTTACATATCCATTCTGTTAGTCTGTGTCTTTTTATTGGAGAGTTGAGTCCATTGATGTTGAGAGCGATTAATGACCAGTGGCTGTTAGATCCTTTTATTTTGATGTGGGTTGTGGTATTACGTCTGTGTGCTTGTCTACTTTTAGTTTTGCTGTAGTGATGTCATTTATTTCCTCTGTTTTCCTGAATGTAATTAGCTTCCTAGGGTTGTATTTTCCTTTTAGCATCTTCTGTAAGGTGCAATTTGTTGCTAGGTACTGTTGAAAATTGTTTTTGTCATTGAATATCTTGTTTTATCCTTCTATGATGATTGAGAGTTTTGCTGGGTATAGTAGCTTGGGCTGACATCTGTGTTCTATTTGGGTCTGCATGATATCCATCCAGGCTCTTCTTGCTTTCATAGTCTCTGTTGAGAGGTCAGGTGTGATTCTGATGGGTTTGCCATTATATGTTACTTGGCCTTTTTCCCTTGCAGCTTTTTAGTACTTTTTCCTTGTTCTGTATATTTACTGTTCTGATTATGTGGCAGGAGGATTTTCTTTTCTGGTCTAATTTATTAGACATTCTAGAGGCTTTTTGTATGCTTATAGCCCTTTCCTTTAAATTGGGGAAATTTTCTTCAATGATTTTGTTGAAAACATTTTCTGGGCCTTGGAGACAGGAATCTTCTGTTTCCTCTATTCCTATTATTCTTAGTTTTTTTTTTTCTTTTTTTTTAATTTTATTTTTTTTCTTATCAGTTACATTTTATTAACTCTGTATCCCAGCCGTGTCCCAATCCCTCATTCCCTCCCAGTCCCTCCCTCCCTCATCTCTACCGTGCCCCTTGCCAAGTCCACTGATAGGGGGAACCTCCTCCCCATTCATCTGATCCTGTTTTATCAGGTATCTTCAGGACTGGCTGCAAAACTCTCCTCTGTGGCCTAACAGGACTGCTCCTCCCTTGGGGGGGTGGGGAGGCCAAAGAGCCAGTCATTGAGTTCCTGTTAGAAATAGTCCTTGTTCCCCTCACTATGGGAAACCAATTGGTTACTGAGTTACCACAGGCTACATCTGAGCAGAGGTTCTAGGTTACATTCATACATGGTTCTTGGTTGCATGTCAGTCTCAGAAAAGACCCTGTGCCCAGATATGTTTGGTCCTTGTGGAACTCCTATCCTTTCCTCATCAGACTAACTCCCCTTCTTTCTTATGATTCCCTGTACTCTGCCAAAGGTTTGGTCATGAGTCTTTGCTTTGAAAACACTGCTAGTTAGAGTTTTTTCAAATGCGCTCAGTAGACTCCTGTCAATGTTTAATGTGCATCCCATCTGTCTTTCAAAACGAGGATTGATAATCATACCCCATGTCCACTCTCTTGATTATCTTTTTTAGGTGTATAGATTTCATTATGTTTATCATATCTTATAGGTCTATATAAGTGAGTATATACCGTGTTTGTCTTTCTCCTTCTGGGTTATTTCACTCAGGATGATCTTTTCTAGGTCCCACCATTTGCCTGCAAATTTCATGATTTCCTCCTTTTTGATTGCTGAGTAGTATTCCATTGTGTAAAAATACCACAATTTCTGTACCCATTCCTCCGTTGATGGACATATGGGTTGTTTCCAGGTTCTGGCTATTACAAATAAAGCAGCTATAAACATGGTTGAGCAAATATCTCTTTTGTGTACTTGAGCAAACTTTGGGTATATACCTAGCAGTGGTATAGCTGGGTCTTGAGGAAGCACTTTTCCTTTTTTTTTTTTTTTAATTTTATTTTTGTCTCTTCATGTCTTGGATTTCTTGGATAGTTTGTGCCAAGAATTTATTTTAGATTTAACATTTTCTTTAACAGGTACGTAAATTTCTTCCATTGTATCTTCCACACCTGAGATTCTTTCTTCCATTTCTTGTAGACTGTTGGTTATGTTTCCAATGTAGTTGCTGTTTTCTTCCCTAAGTTCTCCCTCGCTGTCATATTTCCCATTTGCATTTTCTTTAAGTTTACCAATTTTATCTTCAGATCTTGGACTGCTTTGTTGATTTCCTTCATCTTTTTTACTATATTTTCTCATTTTTCCTTCAATTCTGTCACCTGTTTGTTTGAACATTCCTCTGTTTCTTTTATTTCTTTCAGTGATTTAATTATTTCTTCTCTGAAGGCCACAAACTGTTTGGCTGCATCTTCCTGTGCTTTTATGGATGGCCATAATCTGTTTGACTTTAACTTCCTCTTATTCTTTATGTATTTTATTTGTTTCCTCCGTTATCCTCTTCAAAAGCTTAGATGTAAGGTCATCTTGAACTTCACTTATGTTAAAGTGTCCAACGCTACTTGTCCATCGATAACTGAGTTCTGGAGATGTCTTATTTCTTTGGCTTTAGTTGGTTGTGGTTTTACAGTGGCCTCTACCCAACTGGCTGTCTCAAGTGTTGTCTGTTAGTTGGTGGTGCCTGCTAGAATCCTGGGGTGGGGAGAATCCCCTTGGCAGGAAGATGGTTGTAAATAAAGGAGACTTCCTCAGGGTTTTGGGTATGGTCACCAGATGGCCAGTGCATCTCAAAGAATTGCCACAGCTCACCTCACATGTATGATCATGTAGGATAACTGGGGTCATTATTGGTTAGGTGAGCCTCTCCTCTCACTAGAAGTCCTGGAGACAGCTGCCCTTCCACTAGGTTTCTTGCTCTGAATTCAGTGAGTTGCTGCTGCTCATACAGTGTGTTTTGCTGGGTACAGCTCTCCTAATGAACCAGGGAGCCCTGCTGTTTGGTCAGTTTAGCTAGGACACAGTTAGCACTCTGCAGCAGTGTCTGGGAGCTCTTCCCATGGATCCCAGGCTTCTGTAGGACTGAAGCTGGAGCTCTGTGCCCCAGTACCTATGCACTAAACAGTGTCAGGTGAGCACAGCACTCATGCATGCTGCAAGAGTTTAGAGCTTGGAGTCTGAGGGAATCCAGGACTTTTCAGTGGATTAGTTGTGTGTCCTGAGGTTAGAGCAGGTATTCCGCCTATGATGGGGTTTCCTACCAATAGGGATACCCAGTCTGTATTGTTTTGGGGTCTACAATTTAGTCTGGGATGGTGAGTAGAACATGCAAGTGCATCTGCAAGAACCTGGGAACATTTCCACAGAACTTTTCCTGGAGTAAGAGGCATTTGGCTTGGTGCCCTGAGTTTGGACCTGATGTTCTTTAAGGTAACAGAAACCAAGTTATCATTGTTTTGTCATTTCTGAACTTGGTGATATACCCAAAATCAACTTTGGAAGTATTTATTAAAGCAAGGCATAAGGCAGATGGTATGTGATCTCAGAAAAGATCTAGCAATGCAGAAAATTACATTGACTATTCATCAATATTAATATGGTACTAAATAAGTGAGCAGTCTTAGGTAAACTTGTTGTTCTCTGTTCCCTCAAGATAAAGTGAAGCACTTTATTGCTGTGATAGCTTGAATATTTTATGATTATTGGTTTCCTCCTGACAGAAAAACCCAGTCTCTGGTGTTTGGGGCCCACAGTTCTGTCTGGGATGGTGAGTTGGGAATGCATGTGTGTCTTTGGGCTCGTGGCTGAATACCTGCCAGAGCACAGGACCTTTTCCAGGAATTGTCTGGCTGACCTGCAATGTGTATGCCAAATTAACCTTGCTTCCTAAGTTATTTTGGTCATGGTATTTTATCAAAGCAACAGAAGAACACTAAGACAGATACTATTTTGTAATTTTCAATACTACTCACACATTTTTGTAAGCATTCAGTATTAATTTTGCACTATAGGTTTGTTGAAACAGAATTCACGTTTTAGTCATCAATTTCTCACCAAGTCGATGAGCTAATGACCAATTTGATGAATTATATTCATCATTTTTTTTTCTAGGTATTATGAGCCATTTATGGCCTATTTTCTGCCAGGCAGTGATAGAGACTTTTTTGTAAAACCTCATTCTGGAGAACTCCCTCCGCTTTACACAAAAGGAATTCCCATCGTTGTAGGATTTAAACCTCAAATGTACAGTAAGAAATATCAAGCAACACTTGTAATACAGGTAAGTTTTAGAACACACAACTTTTAATTTTCAAAGTGAAATAGTTTAGGTATGGAATATAACAAAGTAATTTGTTAAAACTAAGAAATTAGGAATTACTTATATTACATGTTAAGAAAATGCTTTTAAAAAGTTCTTACTCAATGACTTTATTATATTTAATGACTTTATAATATTTGAAGTAAATATTTTTCAAATGTTGATTAAAGC
This sequence comes from Psammomys obesus, assembly GCF_907164565.1. NCBI lineage: Eukaryota > Metazoa > Chordata > Mammalia > Rodentia > Muridae > Psammomys > Psammomys obesus. The sequence continues at coordinate 1,782,402 of NW_026590571.1, read as the reverse complement.
ATATTTTCAAAATGTTGAAGTTAAATAGAAGGTAAAAATTTTCAAATTAAATAAAAATTAAAAGTTATCATTGTTAAGACTTCAGTCTCTGCAGCCTTTATTCACCCATCCTTTCATTTCTGGGAAGATTCTCACTTAATCTTATAACTTATGGACAACTTTAAACTGAATATAGAAACTTCCCTAGTGTTAATTTTTATTTCATGGTCAATGATATGAATGCCTGTTTCTTTCAATAGAATGTGTTGATAGCAGTCTTAACTTTGTACGTTATTCCTCACTTAACTAGTACCATTTCGTCTTTGTAATTTAGTATTCTCATTTTCACATTAAAGGGAAATTTTACTTCTTTTAATATTTTCCTAAAATCTTTTAGTTTTACTCATTGGTTTTCTGAATAAATTTTACATTAATTAAAAATTTGAATTAAAAAATGTAATGGAAATTTGGCCATTTCTATAGAAGACAGTTAAAGTAATTGTTTTGCTAATAGTTAAGGTAAATATTACTAGATAAATTTTATAATACTTTGTAGTGAGAAATTTTGAGCTAAAGGTAATGTTGAAATTAGGGAAAAAAGATAACTATTACCACAGTTTACTTCCAGTAGTATAAAAACAAAACTCAGGCTGTCATTCTATAACCCTACAGCTCTGGCTTCCAGAGAAATCCCTAGACTTTAACATCAAACAACAATTAAGCATTGCCATTAGTGGAAGAAAATGTCATTATTTAAATGAATATTGAAAGCACAAATTTAGTTAGAGTTCTATTTTTCATTTTTTGAAGATTTCATAGGACCCAGGACACTCAGGAAGTAAGGGTTAGAGTTTTCTGATTTAGAAGTCAGCCTGGACTGTTGTGTGAGACTCAATTCATGAAAAAAAAAAGAAAGAAAGAAAAGAAAAGAAAAAAAAAGAAAAGAAACAAATGGAAGCTCAGTATCCAAGTGGCTTCCCTAGTAAGGGGAACAGGGACTATTTCTGACATGAACTCATTGATGTGCTATTTGACATGCACATGCCCTTATGTGTGTGTGTGGGGTTATGCATCAAGTTTAGAGGATAACATGCATAAAGCAGTACTTTTCCACCATTGTGTGGGTCCTACAAATGGTAATATATATATATATATATATATATATATATATATACACACATATATATGTATATATATATGCATATATACAGAGATTATATGTATTTTAAGTGCATATTATAACAATACACTGTACAAACTAGGAGAGTTACCCTGGAGATTCATAAGAGCCATTGCACGTATCAAATTAGTGATCTTAAAAATCACTCTTGATATACTCTGACTCTAAATCCCATTTAATTTTAACAACTTCTATACTTAAACTTGTGTTACAGGTTAAGACATTTCAAAAATCAACTTATTATCTAAATTAAATTTATTACTTACACTATTGTCATTTAAAATATTTAGGTTAAGCATTAAGTCAGTAGTTGCAACAATATGATATTCTACTTCACTAAGAAAAATAAATGATTTATAAGATTAATTTTAATAAATCTTGCCTAGACAAAGTTCAGAAATCGTGTTCTCATGCTTTGTAATTTCTCACTCAACTAAGTCATCTTTATGATAAATTAAAACCTGTTATTTTTCAAGTAGGAAAGAGGGCAAATAGCAATAGCTTTGATAGAATGAAGTTAACTTTTCCATTTATTTTTAAAAAGTCATGCTACTCAAAAAGGGTAGAAAATCTAATTTGTTTCTCATAGTAACTGTGGAAAATTTTGGTTTATAAAACTGTGAGTACTGGAGCTGGCAAATGGCTCAGTTGGTAAAGTATATGTTGTGCAAGCCTAAGTACCTGAGTTCCAATCCCCAGCTTGCTCAGAATTTAGGCACTGTGGCACAAATGTAGCCCCATTTTGAAAGACAAAAGATGAGCAGATCACTAGAGTTCTTTGGATATTCAGCCTAGTTTAATGAGTGAGCTCTAGATGCAGTGTGCAGCCCTATCTATAAATAAATAAATAAATAAATAAATAAATAAATAAACAAATAAATAAATAAATAAATAAATAAATAAATAGGTAGATAAATAAATAAATAAATAAATGGATGAATAAATAAATAAATAAATAAATAAATAAATAAATAAATAAATAAAT
>NW_026590571.1:1774337-1780248 GCF_907164565.1 Psammomys obesus | reverse complement strand
AATAAATAAATAAATAAATAAATAAATAAATAAATAAATAAATAAATAAATAAATAGATAGAACAAGCAGGTAGAGCAGGAGCAATCAGAGATGACACCTGATGACAATCTCTGGCTTCCACACGTATGCACACACATGCATTTATTTCTCAGGGTACCTTGCTATACAGTATATATACATTATACAGCAAATAGTTTACTGTTCTTGGTCCATCATGTTTAAAGGGATAGCATGGCTTTGTTCCTAGAGAAGGATGTGTACATGCGCACACAGGTACATACCCACACAAATACATACTACACTTGAGAAACCTTGATAACTCTCAGTTATAGAACATGAAATATATGATACTTCATTGTGATATTTAAATAAGATGATGTATGTATATATATATATATATATATATCAGTATAAAATATGTCAAAGTATAACTATGTGTCTCTGTTGTAACTACTACACAAATATAAGTATTTGTTTTATTTGTGTATATAAAGCAGACATTTATATATTTTGATGCATTGCTTCTAAACAAATTTTTCATTAGCATGAAACAGTAAGAACAAGTATTCTAAATATGCATATACTTTTGTATTTCATTGGAAACAGATCCTTGAAAAAAAGTAAATTTAAGTAGACTATTTGTTACAATATACCAAGAAATAAGTACAGAAATCAATAACCAAAAAGCAAGCATGGGCTGAACCTAAACTCCCTACATACATGTAGCAGATGTGCACCTTGGTCATTATGTGGGTCCCCTAAAAATGAGAATAGTGGCTGTCTCTGACTCTGTTGCCTGCCACTGAATTCTCCTTCCCTGTGGCTGGACTACCTTGTCATGTCTCACTGATTTAGGATGCATTTAGTCCTGCTGTGACTTGAGGTGCCAGTATGGGTTGTCACCCCTTGGAGGCCTCCCCTTCTGAGAAAAAGGAGAAGGGCCTGAGGAGGGGGAAAAGAGAGGAATGAAGGTGGGACTGGGAGAAGAGGAGGGAGGGGCTAGGATCAGGCTGTAAAGTGACCAAATAAATAAATACATAAATAAATATCTACCACAGTAAGAAAATGTAAATTAATCCCATAAGAGATCTTTCACAAATAGTTTCCAATTCACACCTTGAAATTTTCATACACAAAAAGGTGGGCAGAAATATAGGGATTTTATGTACCACCTTTCATTATTCCAGTTATTGACTGAGAAATGGGCTCAGAGAAAGTTAAGGACCCAACACCAACTGAAACAGGAACTGGAGTTTCTGGAGAGGAAAAGTCAGAGTTGAAAACACTAGGTAGTGGAAATTACATCAGACATTCACTCAAATGAAAACACCAGGGAGATCTGAGGTGACCATAGAGTATATTTGTTAATGGATAATTACTAATATTTTTGACCTTAGACATTGAGGTTAACAGCATCTGTCATTCATCCATGAGGACATTGGCTTCAGTTGATTTCTTTTCAAAACAGTGATTGTTAAAATATGAAAATTTAATATGTTCAAAGCCCTTTTTTTAGGCAATAGTCCAGATTGTTTTTTAGAACTATCAATACTGATTTCAAAATTCCTTAATGGTTCAGAGTGATTAATTTATCTCCTGAGATAGTTTAGTGGGTAAATGTGCTTGCTTACTGCCAGCACTGATGAAGACTTGAGTTCAGTCTTTCTCTGGAACCTACATGGTATGAGGAGAGCTGATTCTCATAAATTGTACTCCTACTTCTGCAGGCACACAACAGTACATGAGCACACATGAGCAAGCATGTGTGTGGTACATGCATACACACACAGGCATATACACACAAACTAAACACATCAATAAGAAATTTAATAATTCTATTTTAAAAGAAATATTGGGTAGAAGATATGTATCAGATTTTATCTGTATAATAGTTTTGAAAACATTTAATTGTTCATATTTATATTTGGGTTGAAGAAATTATTCATAGATAGAATTGCAAAGCTTAATCTTTATCTTATATAGTAACATTTTTTACTGTTATTTAGCTTAGTTGGACAAATGTCCAAAGCAGCTTCCTTAAATTATACACACACACTGACTCAATCACTGTAAAATAATTGCAGTCTCCATTCAAATGGAGGAAATCTAATTGTAACTTTAACAATAATGTATAGTTAGCATTTAAAATCTTGAATGTAAATGTCTGGTAATAGTACAAGCCCCATGTAGCTTCTACTTGTACTCACTAGATGCTAGGGGTGTTTATTAATTCCTTTATGTAACTCAACTGCATGCTGGCATGAATATCATGGATTAATACCCAGCTGCAGCCAGGCACTGGTATTTTCATTTAGCACACTCCTTTGTACCCTTGAAGACTTTTAGTTGTACTGAAAAAAAAAAAGTTTGGGGTATCATTTGCAAAACCTTCAAAATCTAGCTTTATTTTTCAGATTACATACATACCCATATAAAAGGTGATGGTATTTAGCTCAAATTTTATTTTGTTTCTAGGTTTGTTTAGCTTTTGCATCATGGACTATGAATGTATAATTACTGCATATACTAGATAAAATGTCCACATGTGATTAAAATAAGATCACGTGTGATATTAAAGAACAGTGTGCATATACTCAGTGTCCATTTATAGATTCTGCTTTACATATTTGGTCTGGTGTATTTCAGTATTCACTTTGCTTGGGGACTTTCTTTAAAATAATTTTCTTAGCACACATGACTCAAGCGTATTGTGAGGATAAAGCCTATATAAAAAGTGACTTCAGAAAATTATCCAGAAGCAGTGAATTTAACATATAAGTATGATTGGGTTTGAATACAAACACTGAAAATTCTAGAATGCCAAATTCAGCACATGTTTATATTTGGTTTTAAATTCAGTACATATTTATATTTACTTTGCCAGAAAAAGTGAAATGTTTTAAAATAAAATCCTATATAAGTGATATTTACCTGGACTTAGATTATGAATATTTTCAATGCTCTTATACCTCTTGGTATATTTTTTAATGTTTTATACTTTCATATTCCAATAATTATATTGCAGTACTTTGCTAGTCATTTCTGTGGCCCGAGTTAAATATTCATTTAAAAGTATATCTTGAAAAGTATTGTTCTGTTAATTTTAGTTCATACTAGGCAGTGATCTCATATCTAACAAATATATTGTTCTCTGTTTTACCAATTGATGCCTTCATTCACCTACATGGCAGACCTTTAGCTAAGAAATTTTTCTCGTCAGTGATTGGTCCTTTATTTATAAAGCCAATAGTTTTACTTTATTAACACATTATGTATTTTATTATAAATTAAACTTCTGGTTTTGATCTTTTACCTACCAGATATGATAAACAGAAACTACTTCTCATAATAAATGTTTCCCTACTACTTCTAGGTCTCTGAGTATTTCTTATATCTCTCCCTCTTTTAATTTTCAGACAGATAAAATATATTGGTTGTATGAAATAAATGGGTTACCTCCATCACCGAGATCACTGGTACATGTAAAAGCCAAAATTGATGCTACTAACAAGATTTACGGCAGCATAACACCAATTCAGCACAATTTTATCCGAGAAAACACCAAACTTCGAAGCACAGGAGTATCTTCTACTATTAAAGGTGCTCCTTTAGTTAAGAAGCATAAATAAAAAAATATTTTAAAACATTCCTTGGTCTCAAGTAGGACTGAGTATTTTTTTCATTATCTTAGTTTTGGGGGATAATCATAATACATTTTTTTTGTTTTGGTGTTTTTTTATTTTATTTTTAATTTTTATTAATTACAGTTTATTCACTTTGTATCCCTCCCTCTAGCTCCCCCGATCCTCCCCTCCCAATCCCACCCTCCTTTCCCCTTCTCCACCCGTGTTCCTCCCCAAGTCTACTGATAGAGGAAGTCTTCCTCCCTTTCCTTCTGATCCTAGTCTATCAGGTCTCATCAGGAGTAGCTGCATTGCCTTCCTCTGTGGCCTAGTAAGGTTGCTCCCCCCCTCAGGGGGAGGTGATCAAAGAGCAGGCCAATCAGTTTATGTCAGAGACAGTCCCTTTTCTCTTTACTATGGAACCAACTTGGACACTGAACTGCCATGGGCTATATCTGTGCAGGGATCTAAGTTATCTCCATGAATGGTCCTTGTTTGGAGTATCAGTGTCAGAAAAGACCCCTGTGTTCAAATTTTCTGGTTCTGTTGCTCTCCTTGTGGAGCTCCTGTCCTCTCCAGGTCTTACTATGTCCCCCTTCTTTCATAAGATTGCCTGCACTCCACCCTAAGTTTGGCTCTAAGTCTCAGCATTTGCTCTGATACACTTCAGGGTAGAGCTTTTCAGAGTGTTTTTTTAATGCTGGATTTCTACATTCATTTTTATTTTAGTTGATTATTTAAATGACTATATATATATATGTATCTATCGTGTAATGGCTTTAAATTTCATGTGTATAGTGGAAAGACTAATTTAAGTAATATATTAATTTCTTCTTACACTTACCAGTTTTGTGGTGAGTTCTCTAAAGTTACCTGTGTTTTTCTTAGCATTAGATATTTCTTAATATTGTAAAGCTCCGAATGAGGGGATTATTTAAGAGGTACATATTGTTTGCTTTGATCTGCCTATAATTATCTTGATTTTTATGTATCCTCTTATGAGTTAACTGCATAATCAAGGCTTGTAACGACTTCCTAGAAAGGCCATGATGGACTTCGAAGATGGTGAATGAGCCATCAGGCATGCTTGTACTGAGACTCTGTCAGTATTTTTGGGCTTACATTGCCTGGCAGTTTATTATATGTTGCAACTGGTTGTCCACATGCAGAAAAATGAAAATAGATCCATATTTATCACCCTGCACAAAACTAAAGTCCAAGTGGATCAAGGACCTCAACATAAAACCAGATACTCTAAATCAGTTGGGAAAAAAAGTGGGAAACAGCCTAGAACTCATTGGCACAGGAGACAACTTCCTGAACAGAACACCAACAGCACAGGCTCTAAGAGCAACAATCAATAAATGGGACCTCATGAAACTGAAAAGCTTCTGTAAAGCAAAGGACACTGTCATCAAAACAAAACGCCTGCCTACAGATTGGGAAAGAATCTTCACTAACCCTTTATCTGACAGAGGACTAATATCGAGTATATACAAAGAACTAAAGAAGCTGAAAAGCAGCAAAAAAAGTAATCCAATTAAAAAATCGGGAACAGAGCTAAACAGAGAATTCTTGACAGAGAAATATCGAATGGCAGAGAAACACTTAAAGAAATGCTCATCCTCATTAGCCATCAGGGAAATGCAAATCAAAACGACCCTGAGATATCACCTTACACCCATCAGAATGGCCAAAATGAAAAACTCAAGGGACAACACATGCTGGAGAGGTTGTGGAGAAAGGGGAACCCTCCTCCACTGCTGGTGGGAATATAAATTGGTTCAATCACTCTGGAAATCTATCTGGCGCTTTCTAAGACAATTAGGAATAGTGCTTCCTCAAGACCCAGCTATACCACTGCTAGGTATATACCCAAAGTTTGCTCAAGTACACAAAAGAGATATTTGCTCAATCATGTTTATAGCAGCTTTATTTGTAATAGTCAGAACCTGGAAACAACCCAGATGTCCATCAACGGAGGAATGGGTACAGAAATTGTGGTATTTTTACACAATGGAATACTACTCAGCAATCAAAAAGGAGGAAATCATGAAATTTGCAGGCAAATGGTGGGACCTAGGAAAGATCATCCTGAGTGAAATATCCCAGAAAGAGAAAGACAAACACGGTATATACTCACTTATATAGATCTATAAGATATGATAAATAAAATGAAATCTATACACCTAAAAAAGATAATCAAGAGAGCAGACATGGGGTAAGATTATCAATCCTCATTTTGAAAGACAGATGGGATGCACATTAAACATTGACAGGAGTCTAC
>NW_026590571.1:1765849-1773937 GCF_907164565.1 Psammomys obesus | reverse complement strand
AACATATCTGGGCACAGGGTCTTTTCTGAGACTGACATGCAACCAAGGAACATGTATGAATGTAACCTAGAACCTCTGCCTAGATGTAGCCTGTGGTAACTCAGTAACCAATTGGTTTCCCATAGTGAGGGGAACAAGGACTATTTCTAACAGGAACTCAATGACTGGCTCTTTGGCCTCCCCACCCCCCAAGGGAGGAGCAGTCCTGTTAGGCCACAGAGGAGAGCTTTGCAGCCAGTCCTGAAGATACCTGATAAAACAGGATCAGATGAATGGGGAGGAGGTTCCCTCTATCAGTGGACTTGGCAAGGGGCACGGTGGAGATGAGGGAGGGAGGGACTGGGAGGGAATGAGGGATCGGGACACGGCTGGGATACAGAGTTAATAAAATGTAACTGATAAGAAAAAAATATAATTAAAAAAAATAAAGCATCTCAGGAACAGAAAAAAAAAAAAAAAAAAAAAAAAAAAAAAAACTCCTGGAGCTCAGCCTATTGTTTATCTGTGTGTCTTTGCTTCTGTTTTCATCAGATGCCAGATAAAGCCTCTCAGGAGACAGTTACACTGGGTTTATGTCTGCAAGCTTAGCAGAGTATCCTTAATAGATATCCTTAATAGCTGACCAAATATTCTTGGATGAGTAGGCTTTGACTGGAAAGTGGTCATTTTATAAGGGACTATACCCTTAGAGAGAACTGTCTCACCATCTCGCAGGACTTCCATGACTACGGACAGAATTGTGTGCCCAACTCCATGCTAAGATTTGGTCTATCTTGGACTCCCATAGGTTTTGTATATTATGTTATTGCAACCACTGTGATTTTGTATGTACAGCTACCCAGCTATGACCAGGACACAGTGTTTCCTTGTAGTTCCTGCCATCTCTGTATCTCCCAGTTTTTTCACATCTCTTCCACAATGATATCTAAGACTTGAGAAGAAGGCTTTCTGTTCCCTTTGGGGATGAACATTCTGTAATCTCATTTCTCTGCACCTGTCCACTTCTAGGGCTCTTTGTTAATCACCATCTACTACAAATAGAAGCTTATTAGATTAAGGATGTGAGAGATATTGATCTCTTGGTATAGATATAAGTCACTGAGGGTTATTTTAACTGTGTGTCCATTTAGTAGCATAATAGTACTTGGACACATGAAGATAGTTTTTCAGGGAAGGAGAAATGTAATGCACTGATAAAATAGTTTAAAGGGAATAGTGAAATATGAAGATTCAAACTAGGGTTTGGTAAATAATAGCAGGATAGGATAGAAAATATGGAGAGAAATTTACAAAACTAAAAACCATTCAAAAGATACATTGTGGTGGTTTGAATAAGAATGACCCCCATAGACACATGTTTAAATACTTGGTCACTAGGTGTTAAAACTGTTTGGGAAAGATTGAGGTATGGCATTATTGGAGGACATATGTCATGGGGAAAGGCTTTGAGTATTTAAAGGCTTCCTGCAATCTCCACTGTGCTTTCTTCTTCCTTTTGTGGCTCAGGTTATGAGATTTTTAACTGTTAAACTAGAGCAAGGATTGCATACCTGCTGTGATGCCCTTTATCATGATGGTGATGGATTCCTGTCACATTGGAACTATTAGCCCCAATAAATGATTCATTCTATAAGTTGCCTTGCTCATGACATTTTAACATGGGAAGAAAAAAGTAACTAAGGCTTATATGGGAACCTATTCCTATGCAAGCTTCATAGAGACAGGAAGAGTCAGGAAGGCGGGAAGGAGGAAGGGAGAGTAGAATAAAGGAAAGGTGGAAGGAAGAGAATGAATCAAAACAGAGTACACATAAAATAGCAACAGTGCTCATATTACATACAGACCAGAAGCTAACACAACCCCCAGACCAAGAAATTGGTTACTTCGTTTGGCATTGTTGGCACCACCCTCCCAACCCAAACATTACAGGCTCTCACAGTTATTCTTGGTTATACACAGAACTTGATGGCAAGATCCTATTTCTGAAAATATCATATTTGTGCATCATAAAACATGGAGAAATCAAACTAGTACTCACTTGGAAGCTTCATCCATATTGGCTAGCTTTTAGAACACTTGAAGGTGCTATGCACTCTAACACAGGAAGTAAGAAATCATCATTTATACCTAACTATGAAGTCTATGAGCTACCATAATGACTGGCCTGGCAAGACATTCCTACTGGTGAAATAATGGCATGGAAATCATGGGTGTAACTAACAACTTTCTAATTGTATTTAAGTTATGCTCCATAAGATGAAACCCACACCTGGCACCATTATCAGGTAAGAACCTATGGTATAAAATGTATTTTCATAGCTTCACTTGCCTTATATATTCTTTTCCATTAAATACATCTTCATGTTTCTTTTTCTATTAACCTCTCTCTCTCCCATTCAATTGTTAAACTTCAGGGTGATTCAGACAGCTTTAATATCATGGTGTTATTTGGCGTTATCTTTGCATATGCACAGAACAATCACTACATGTATAGCCAAAGCTAATACAGACAAAAACTGCTGAGCATGGGCTTGTAAAAGGTTCCTCATAATTTGAAAACAGGCAGTTCTTCATATATAGTATACCTTCTGTCCCAAGCACAGCTCAGGAAACTGCAACAGGCATCTTTTATCCTTTGTCTACTATAGATACAAGCAATTGTAACTGAATTCACTGCTATGAACCTTGTGAAAACGTTTGTTTTAGAATTCTTTAAAAATCATTTCATCTTTCTTATTCATAAACTTTTGTAAATGAAGTTGTCAAATATGCTAATTAAATGAAGTGAAAACATCAAATAAAATGGCTATAATTCTAAAAGAAAAATGACCCAGTTATATCTCAGTATCAATTTCATTGTTATTCACAATTTACATATTTTCCTACCATGACTTTCACTGAAATAAAGGATTGAAGCATGCGTTATACTGCTAAGATATATCAGTTTATTGGTAATGAAATGTTAACTGCTTTTTTAGTAACTAGGAATAAATATAAGGAGTCAAAATAAATTCATTTGAAAGGAATTCAGTGCATTCTCTGGACCCACCACTTCTACTGACATGAGCAACCTTCTTCCTTATTCTTACTTATTTAATCATGGTGATGCTGACCATGGCATTTGCTCTTTATAAAGATCTTTTAATTGCAAAAGGTAGAACATTAAATAATATACCATGGTTATGATTTAAGAGACAGGTATCAAAATGAAAATAATACTCAAATATGTGTCTGGTATAAAAATTATCCCCACTAATTAAGGATTTCTCCATTTTCAAATATCAGAAAGTAACAGGCTGAGATTTAAAAGAGGAAGAAAATCTCTGATTCCAACTACATACTAGAGAATCGAGACACTGTGTGATAGTCTATCTGAGACAGTCACTCAGAGAGGACTGGACAAACTTTTAGCAACAGCAAAATAGCACCTCAGGAAATATATAAGTTGACCCGAATTTATTCAACCAAATTTGTGTTCTTTTTCTGTGGACCCTTGTAGAACAGTGAGGTCCAAGAAGAAACTAAATCCACCAGGAGTCTGGTTCGATAATGGCAGCTATAATTTTTTTCCAGCAATAGATATTATATATCATTATTTGAAACAATTATATGCTATATTTGAAAACAAGATATATGTAGAAAATATTACTTATGAAATGAGAAATTCATTTATAATAAATTTAAAAAGATAAATATGTTAATAAGTAACACTCTTTTCCTAAACTTATACCATAGTCCTCTCAAAGTATCTATGCCTAGTAGTTATTTCTAAGGAGTTGTATAAATTGTGCTAGCTCCATAAATATATGCAGTCTGTGAAGTTAATGCTTCCATTTAAGCATAGAAAATATTAGTTATACAAATATAGTTTTTAATAAAAATATGCATGTACTTATCAATAATATTTGCTCCAGAGCATAGCATTTAAATTATATTGTGTATCGAAAATCCCCAAAAGTGGCTAGAGGGAATGGTCAGTCATTAAGTGTATCTGTTCACACAGATGGCATGGAATCCACTACCAGCACCAACATGGTAGCTTACAACTGTCTAAAAGTACAGTTCCAGGAGTTATAATGTCTTCTTCTGACCTCAGTAGTCATGAATCATAGCCGTGATGCACATACATACATGCAGGGAAAACAAACAAAAGAAAACACTGATACACATAAAATCTAAAATGATCACCATGATTCAGAAAGTTTCCTGGAAGGAAACAAGTATTAATTCAATTAGACATCACCATAGAATTGGGTATTTGACCTCATATCTATTAAAATATTTTGATTGGAAACAAATTTAAGTTATAAACAATGGATATATCTACGGAAGCAGAGCCATATTCAGGCTGCTAAACCAAGATGTAAAATATATTCATAAACCCAGAAAGCTCTTTTGACCATCCTAGTTAACACTTCCTGGAAATAAGCATGATTTAAAGTTTGACACTATGGAATAGGTTGGGCTGTTTTTACCTCTAAAAAAAAAAAGCAGTATATCTTGAATTTGAAGTCTTATGTTGGCTTTTCCTCACACAGTATAATTGTTCCCCTTATCTTCTTAAGGGCATTTGATCTGCAGTTCTTCTAAGGATACCAAATCATCAACTTCCCAGAGGAATCAATGTGTTAAAGATCTTCTTGTATCCTTATGCACTTTCTTATGTTTATTTTAGCATTATTAATGAAAATATAAGATATAGAATCAAAATAAGTATGCATTAATAAATAAATGGGTGAGAAATATTATATATGTATACATACGTACAACTGACACTCTCAAAGAAATAACAAAAAAGACATTCAACAACAATGACCACTTTAGAAATGTAAGTTACATCTTAATGAGATACCATAGGCCATGCCTGCCAGAAGACTATTCACAGTGGGACCTTCCACATTCTATGGGTTCCCTCAGGCAACAACCTCTGCCAGCAGCAGACCATAGGCCACAGAAGACCATGTAGGGCAGGTGCCCAGAGACCTTCCCCACTCTCTTGGTTCCATAGGTCAACACTCCCTGTACAATCACAGCCCATGACTGCCAGAAAAACAGCTTCCACCAGAACCAATCCTCAGTTGTCACTCAGTTGTCACACAGTTCATTGCTGTGTCCTAGCCCCCTGAAACTTCTTACCAAAACACAGGTTATGCCTGCCTGAATATCAGTTTACAACTCAGGTGGAAACTACCTGCTGGACTAGAGGCCACACCAGCCATCAGAACTGGAGCCCCAAATTGAGTAGAGATTCCCTGCTGGATCAGAGACAACAATGGTCATCAGAACTCCTGCCCCCATCTTGGTTGGAAATCCCCTGCTTGACAAGGGCCCACCTTGCTATCAGAAGCACAACCCCTAACTCAGGTGGAGACTACCTGCTCAACCACAGATCACACAAGCCAGAAGATCAGAGGAAAAACAGAAACTAAGGAACAAAACACCCATCCAACAAATACAAACCAGCAAATTGGCACCTAGACCTGTAATCATCCCAAACCCAAATGAGTTGAGATCAGTGTAAGAACATAACAGCCAGAACAGTATGTCTCCACCAGCGCCCAGCTATCCTACGCTATAGCAAGCCCTGAATATTCCAACACAACTAAAGCACAAGAAAAAGATCTTAAAAACAACTTCATGAAGATAATATAGCCCTTAAATAATTTGAGAAAACAAAAACAAAAATTGGAGGAAATGAGTAAGCCCCTTAAAGAAAGCCAGTGATGGGAAGGTTGAACAGTTCAAGGGAACGAATAAAACAGTTCAACAACCTAAAGACAGAAACAGAAACAATAAAACACACACACACACATACACACACACACACACACACACACACACACACACACACACACAAAATTAGGGAATTCTGGAAATCGAAAATCTAAGAAGTGAATAGGAACTATGAATGAATCACCAACATAATACAAGGGATGGAAAAAAGACTCTCAGGCATTAAAGACACAATAGAAGAAAATGTTAATCTGAAATATTTGTGACAAAAATCAATGAAATCTCAGACTCTACAGCAGAAAAAGGAGGACAAGGAGTAGGTGGAGCAAAAAGAGGGGGAGGAGGAACAGGAGGAGGAGAAATTAGAAATCCTGACTGCAAAGATCAAAATTGCCCCAAGGGACTCAATGCCCTTAGTCATCAGGAATAGTCTAGTGATAATGTCGATCCTTACCCCCTCTATCCCTTTTTCTCTCTTGTGAAGTGGTAGGATATAAAGGGTTAGGAGGTTGAAAGGGAAGAAGAATAAACAAAAACAATGGTGATGGGTGGAAGAAAAAGGAATGCACAAAGTGAAAAAGTTGGATACACTCTTGAATTGTTGATCATGGTTTTCCAAAAAACTTTTAAAATATTAAAGGCTACTGCTATTGCTCTTGTGATTACCCTTTATTCCTGTGCTCCTCCTGAAATGAGACATAAATCCCTAATACTAAAGATATCATTACACTTCAAACCCAGGACCCAAAGGCCCCAGAGCTGAAAGTGACCTGAAAGCCTCCTTTCTTAAGGATAGCTTTTATTTTCCTTTGTTATTTCCTTTATTATTATTATTATTATTATTATTATTATTATTATTATTATTATTATTATTATTTATTATTATTATTTACTACTTATTCAATTTGTGCCCCTGCTGTGTCCCCAACCCTATCTCCTCTCAATCCCACCCTCCCTCTTCTCTCTCTATGCCTCTCCGCTAGTTTACTCATAGGGGAGCTCCTCTTACCCTTCTATCTGACCATAGCCTTTCAGGTCTCATCAGGACTGGCTGCATTGTCTTCCTCTATGGCCTGGCAAGGCTGCACACTCCAGGTGGAGGTGATCAGGGATAGCTTTTATGATAACAGAAGGCATCACACAAGCTTTCAGAGGAGGAAACTACCAACACTAGTACTCAGCTATGATACCTATGAACCAAATAGAGACCAGCATGGTACAACAACTTTAAGAAACCAGTAGTGACACACTTATTCTGGCAGTAAACAGAAGCTCTCTAATTATTATTATGGGCTATACAAGAGGGAAATCATGCCTAGTAACTGAAACTTAGTCAACTACTCATGGCTAGTGATGTAATGAAGTTTGGAGGAGAACCTTCAACCACAACTTTACTAAACCAGCAAAATACCTAACTACATTCTAAATGAGTATGCTAATATCCACAGATAAGTGTAGTCCTCAACCCACATCAAGGATACTTTTCTTTACAACAGATGAAGACCATGGCAGAAAACCCCAACTAATCAAAATACAGAGTTATGGAGCCCAGTCCCCAAAACACATCTAAAAAACAATTTCTTCACTTAAGGGTCAGTAAGCATTGCAGAAGATGGGTAGAAAGAGCTTACAAGCCAGAGTAACATGTTTTTTGACATAAACTTGAAAAAGAACAAGGAGATGTATATGTGATGGAATGAAGGAAAGGGAAGAAGGAAATAATGCAATCTTATAATTTTAAAACATAAAATAAATAAATAAAATCTCAAAACTGTCTTTAAGAAAAAAATTAAGATAAAAATTTCCAAATTTTTTGGTTTGGTCTGGATTTTAAAAATATTTTTCATTATTTTTACTCTTACTATTTATTATAATTTATTCATTTTGTACCCTGCTATAGCCCCTCCCAGTCCCATCCTCCCTCTCTCTTCCCCTCCTATGTCCCTCCCCTAGTCATCCTCCCTTAATATATGACCCTAGATTCTCAGGTCTCATCAGGACTGTCTGTATCCTCTTCCTCTCCAGGCTAGTAAGGCCAGCTCACCAGGGGAGGTGATCAAAAAGCAGACAACCAAGTTCATGCTAGTGGCTGACCCTGCTCCTCTTACTAGGGTACCCACATGGAGACTGAGGTGCCCATGGGCTACATCTGTGCAGGGGGTCTGGGTCCTCTCCATGTGTGGTCCTTGGTTGATTCATCAGTCTCTGAAAACCCCACTGGGTCCAGACATTTTGGCTCTGTTGGCTTCTGGAGCTCCAGTCCAACTCCAGATCTTTCTTTCTTTCTTTCTTTCTTTCTTTCTTTCTTTCTTTCTTTCTTTCTTTCTTTCTTTCTTTCTTTCTTTCTTTCTTTCT
>NW_026590571.1:1743966-1765839 GCF_907164565.1 Psammomys obesus | reverse complement strand
TCTTTCTTTCTTTCTTTCTTTCTTTCTTTCTTTCTTTCTTTCTTTCTATTTGTTCACTTTGTATACCAGCTGTAGGCCTCTCCATCTCCACCCAGTCCCAACTACACTCCCTCTTCTCCCCCTATGCCCTTTCCTTAGCCTACCAATAGGGAAGGTCCTCCTCCCCTTCCATCTGACCCTAGCTCATCAAGTCTCATCAAGACTGGCTGCAATGTCTTCCTCTGTGGACTGGTAAGGCTGCATCCTCCAGGGAGAGGTGATCAAAGAGCTAACCACTGAGTTCATGTCACAGATAGCCACTGACCCCCTTATTAGGGTACCCATTTGGAAACTGAGCAGGGGGTCTAAGTCCTCTCCATGTATGGCCCTCGGTTGCTTCATCAGTTTCTGCAGACCCCTCTGAGTCCAGATTTTTTTTGGCTCTGGTGGTCTCCTTGTGGAGCTCCTTTCCTCTGCATGTCTTTCCATCTCCCTCTTCTTCCATAAGATTCCCTGAAAAAGCAAACAGTAACCAAGAGAGAATTATGGAACCATTTCTCTTGACCATTTAAATTTAAATATAAAATACTATATTTACACATCTACCTTGTTCTTTAGTAAGAGTTGATGTGTCACTGGAGAATAAATATTTTATTGAGCATCAAGATTTGTGGAGTTTTGATTTGACCATGCCTTTAGCTCTGTCAACTTGTACAGATTGTTTGACCTCACAGGATTCCCAATTGCCATTTAGGAAGATAGGGCAAAAGTTACAATTATGTTCATTGAAATTCTATGACTGTGAGGATTTTAGCAATCAGAAGCTTCAGTTAGAAGGTAGATGTTATCAATAATTGTCAGGACCTATACATTTCAAAGAAATAATTTAGAAAGTACGGTGATTTGAGTGTAGTGAACTTTGAAATAGTAATTTTAACTCACAAGAAGATCTTACTGCTTTTATTACTTTTTCAAGAACTAAAAGTATAACATGCTTAATGCTTGTGATGCTAAAGGTACAACTCAAGATAAATAGAAGAAGCAATACTCCAAGCTGAGGAATCCGTAAGCATTGAGTTTGGCATTTAAATCACATATCATGGACTCTGTGATAATTGACTGTATAATGTCTTTATGCAGGCATGATTGTTATCAGGATTGGATTATTTAATTTTGTGGTGTTCTTTTTCTCCTCTATCTCATTTTGAAACACAAACAGATTACAAGTGAGTTTTGGTGTTTTAAAGGAATAAGTTTACCTGACTTTTATTTACTTGCATCTGTAGTTGATTCCCGAACCTATTTGAAACAGTCGTTTCTAGATATAGATATAATTTTGATATCACATTGACATTTATTAATATATTGCATTAGTTTTGAAGTTAAAGTTGTCTTTCAGTTATACTTACTCATATGAATAAGCAGAAAGGGGGGAGGGTGGGACCAAGAGGGCAGGAGGGAGGGGCTTATGGGGGTATACAAAATGAATAAAGTGTAATTAATAAAAGTTAAATAAAAAATAAAAAAATTCTTCCTGTATTGGGGAATATGTATATGAAATAAAATTCCAACTTTAAAAACTTTAAGATAAATTAGAGTGGGTCTTATGTTCATGTAGCTAAACACTTATTAAACATACAATTCTAAAGATAATATTTGGAATCAATCATAAGTTCCTCATTCCTACTCTACAATTTGCTAAAACAAATGTTAGCAATAGTCTATTCATGAAAACTGTTAAATTATCAGTTGTTCTTTGCATCCTGATTTTCTGTGTCAGGAATTAGGCTGAGATATAAGCAAAAAGTATCTTTTGCTCTTTGATGGTAACTACACTCCTAGTTATATACTATATACAAGGTCTCTAACAGAGACAGAAGCTTCACTAGAAGACCAAGAGAGTCAACTAACCTGGGTCCAGGGGGATCTGTAGAGACTGAAGCATCAACCAAGGACCATGTGTGGATTGGATCTAGGCCCTCTACCCATATATACCTGATAGGCAACTTGGTCTTCTTGTGGGTCCCCTGCTAAGGGAAGTTGGGGATGTTCCTGACATGGATTCTGTTGCATGCTCTTTGATCACCTCCACTTGGTGGAGCTGCCTTGGGAGGCCACTGTGGAAGAGGATTTGCTCAGCCCTGATATGACTTGAAGTGCTGGCATATGTTAGTGGGGGGTGGGGGTGGCTTTCCTGAAGGCTAGAGGAGGAGGGAGGATAGAAGAAGGAGGAAGGGTGGGACCAAGAGGAGAAGAGGCTAGAGACTACCAGTGAGATGTAAAGTGAACAACTAACTAAATAAATAAAGTTAAAAGTAAAAAAACAAATAAAACAATAAAGATCTCTAAATCAGCCTGTGACAAAGTTACATATGTATCCATGTTTATTGCTGCAGTATTTATAAATCCTAAAAAATATTAACAACCCAGATGTCCAATGGATAAAGGGAATATAGTGGTATATATACACAAAAGATTTTTTCAGCTATAAACAAAAATCATAAGACAAAGATCAAAAAACAAAGATCATGATATTTACATGAAAATGAACCAAGAAGGAGATATGTATGCTAAGCAAAATAAGCCAGACTCAAAAGGACAAACTGTTTTCTTTCAAATGCAGACTCTATATTATTTAAGTTTGCATGTGTGTTTGGGAGAGAGAGGGAGAGAGAGAGAGAGTGTGTGTGTGTGTATGTGTAACAATAATAGAAAGGGGATCAAGAGTGAGGAGTGTAGATAAGACAGAAAAAATAGGGTGTGATAAGCATGAACTATCAAATAATCAAAGTAAATAAATAAATGAAAAGTGCTATAATTGAATTGATTGCTTTATATGTGAACTTAAATTTGTAAATATAAAAGTAATAAAGAAAAAAATGTTCATAATCTCTAATTTGTGCATTATAGTTAGGCCATGAACAATTAAGAGTTTAGTTCTTGTTAGCAGTGGTGAATGTAACATGTAATGTTTAAACCTACCAGAAAATAGAAGCTGTTTTGAGAACCCTATTTAAATAAAGGTAATTTAGTTCTGTTATCAAGAATTTACAAAGGTAGTTTTTCTTTTTTCCAGTCCCTGTACAGCTTTCTGTCACTCACAAGCTGTGTTCTTTAAAAGCAGGAAATACAGTACCCAAATATGAACCAACATTATTCTCTCCTGCTTGAAGTCACACTGTCCAAATTATCAGCTATGCTTGACTGTGCTTAATACGGCTCATGTGAACCTCAGCAGCTAGTGCAAACATGAAAAATTCCCACAGAACTCTTTTTACCAACTGTCCAAGTGACTCTGTGAGCCACTGTTTGATTATGTATGCTCTAGGCTAGAGCTCTTTCCCCAGCCATGGAAAAACATTCCTTTCCAGTCTGTATTTGAATGATATAGTAACATATCATCTTGAGGATGGAGAAATTACTCAGTGGTTAAGAGCACTTGCTGCTCTTGCAAAGGACGCAAATGTGATTCCCAACACACATGTTGGGAAGCTCACAACTGCCATAATTCAATTTCCTGGACATCTGAAACCTGCTTCTAGGCTCTGCATGTACCCATACACATATGCACATACACACATTTAGACAAACACACAAGATCCCAAAAGGTTGTGTTTATAAATGTATATACATATAAGTAACAATTATAATTAGGTAATAAAAAGCAATTAGTTTGAGAAGGAGTGGGAAGGACATGGGAGGAGTTGGAGGTCAGAGAGGAAGAAAAAGAATGACATAAATACAGTACTCATGAAAGTCACAAAAATAGTATGTATATTATATGTGTATTATTTATATATTCATATACATGTACATATAATACCCTCTCCAGTTCTATATAGATATTATCAGGGTAAACTAAGTAAGGATAGGCCAATGGCATGGTTTTCCCAGACCTGAATTTATCTTTTGGTAATGATAATTACCAAATGCTAATCTTTTATAATTTTGGTAATGACTGAGAATCAATTTTGTCTAAATATATTAGGTGATCATAAAATTTGTTTACAAAACTAACATTAAAAAGAATCAAGATTGATAAGGTTGTTTGGTTAGTCAGTGAGGAATGGGCACCTGCTTGGTGAGACCTTCAGCAGAAGCAGCAGTGGTACTTTAGAAGCAGTGGTGGCTATGATAGGGGTTCAGAGGCAGCAATTAGACTCCTGGGGAGCTGACAGGGTCTAGCCAGTGCAATCATGCAAGTTGGAATCAAAGCCTCTCTTTAAATTGGAGATGATTTGGAATTCAAGACAAGAAGATGCACGGGCCCCAGCCACCATCCCAATTCAGTAGTAGGATTACTTAAGAATGGTTTTATGATGCTCAAGGCTGGCCATGTAAGATCATAGAGATGACTATTTCAGCGACTATCAAGCATAGCCATACTAAGGTCCATCTGGTTGGTATTAAAAATTTTACTGAGAAGAAATATGAAGATATCTGCCTGTCAGCTTACTATGAGGATGTCCCAATAACAAAAGTAAAGACTTCCAGCTGATCGGTGTACAGGATTGGTACCTATCCCTGCTCCAGGACAGCGTAGAGGCATGAGAGGACCTTCATCTACCTAAAGGAGACTTTGGCAAGGAGACTGAGCAGAAGTATGACTGTGGAGAAGAGATCTTAATCATGGTGCTTTCTTCCAAGGCAGAAGAGGAAGCTGTGGTAATCAAGGCCATGGCAAAATAACTGGCTCCCAGGATGGCAGTGGTGCCAGCAGTGATCCTTGAGCCTACAGAGACCCCTCCCTTAGTCTGGTTCCTCTCTGGTTGAGCCCTTGATTGGACTCCTATATAATGTATTTGATGATTTATTTTGGTTTTCCTCACCTCTTTAAATTATTGGGGAGACCCTACACTTAAACTTGCTCCCTGGATAAGGAATCAGAGAGCCATGGCCTTGGTGAAGCTACTTGCCTCCTCCCTCCAGCCCTGGTGAAGGAAAGGGATTTTGGGGACTGCTTCTGGCTTACATCCCCCGTTTTCCTTTTTAATTCAATTTGGATCAGAAAGCTGTGAATTCTGGCAAATAGTTTTGTGCTCTTTATCCCGCTTATCTTAGGCCTGGTTCCCTGTTCTTCAGAGTCCTTTATCCACAAGCACCACTTGTACAGACTAAAGACCAGTCCTCTCTCCTACTTGTGTCTCTTCCCAACGTCTTTTAAGTGTGGAGAAGAGAAAGAGATGGGAGGAGACACAATCCCTTCTCAGGTCTTGTCCCCATGAAATTCACCCTTTCCTCTGGGCTCTCTCCGTGACACATTTGTTAAAAATTATACCTGAATAAAACTATGAATTTAATATAAAAAGAATTATGATTTAGCTTATGAATATTTTTGTCATCTTATAAACTGTTAAAGAAATAATATGTCCTAATAAATGAGCAGATCACAGAATAATTCATGGAAAATACCTGAGTGGAGGGCTAATGATTATATTTACTTCAAACTTTAAGACAATGCTTTGATCTCTTTGTTATATCTTATTTTCTATGAAGTATTATTCTAAGACAATTTACAATTTCTTAAATATGCAGTGGTTTGAATGATAAATGTCCATCATGGTCTATGGAACTTGAATATTTGGTTCTCAATTCATGTCATTTGTCTGTCCTTGAAAGAGGAAAAGTGTCAGTGGGTGTAGGCATTGAGAATTCAGTCTTGTGCTATTCTTAGTTTACTCTATTTCCTGTTCATGGTTGGAATCTTAGTTGTTACTGCTACCATTTTCCATGATTCTCTGCCATGTTGCAGTCATCCTTTTGAAACCATATGTATAAGTAACTTACTGTTGAATAAGCTCAACATTTCTAGCTCATTTTGAAATCTGGCTGGCTGATTCAGCTCAGCTATTCTGACTCAAAATCCTCTCCAACCTGATTTATTCCATCTGGCTTCTCTCAGCTTCTTAACAGAATGCTCTATTTGAAAAAAATGCCCCTGAATCCCTCAAACTGAGATGCACCTAACTGAACTCCACTGCACTCACTCCCAACTGACTGCTCAACTCAATGCCACTGCAGTGAACTAATTGAACTGCAACAAACTGACTCAACTGATTGACTAAACTGAACTCAACTCTCTGAACTCAACTCTACTGTACTGTCTTTCCTACTGAACTGTCTGCTCTATTCAACTCTACTTCTTTCTCTACTGTAATATCTTGTTTATTGAACTCTCTACTGTACTCTACTATATTGTCTTCTACTCTCTTTCTCTCTCTCTGTCTGTCTCTGTCTGTCTCTTTCTCTCTGTGTCTCTATCTGTCTATCTCTCTCTCCTGTGTCCTTCTCCCCTCTCCCAACTCTATTGTACTGCTCTTAAGCAGCTTCTCTTTCTTGTCTGTTCTTCTGAGATTTGAACATATACTATCTCTGACTTATGCTGTCAAATCTTCCTCTGATTTGTCACTTTGTCTGCCCTTCAATTAAATATCATTTTCAACATGGGTGCTTCCTTCTACAAACTAACTTTACCTTCATTGTTTGGGATTAAAGGCGCATACTAAAGGGTCCTCTGAATTCCATCCAGGGAGATTAAAGGTGTGTCATTCTAACCAGATCTTTGGTCTTTGGATGTGATCCTTTGCAAGAGCAGCCATGTTGATAGATTAAAATTCCTCTACAACCATAAACTCAAGTAAATATTTCATCTTTTTTTTCCAAATGATAGGGTTCATGGTGTTTTATCATATCAATACAAAAGCAACTAATACACAAGCCATGCTTCAAAGATAATAAATATTTAATGTATTTCAAAAACTATTTCTTCATTATAAACACCTTAACATATCAACATTTCTGATACTTGATATTTGTATTTTTCAAAATATATCAGTACAGGATATTTATTTGGTGTTTACATATACCATGTTTCAAGTATGTCTATATTAACTCATTACACTTGTTTGTCATCTCCTCATGTCACTCAGAAACTGATGAAATATTCACCTTTGAAATTAAGAACCTTATATTTTTATATTTTATGAATTTTTAGTTACTTGGTTTTTACTTCCATCTAGATGTATGTACTAAAATCTGAAATACTTTGTACCCAGCACTAAACTCATAAGTAAACATGATCACATACATACATGCTTACTGACACATACACTTAAATGTAAACCAAAATTTTTAACAAGGTTCTACAGATATTAAGAGAATATACAAATGTGTTAGAGAATGTAACTCCACAATAGAAGAAAAAGGAAACAAACATGATGAAAAGATGAACATTAATATTAGAAACATAAAAGAAAAGCTTTCACTCTTAGGAAATGGCAGTGCATTTTCAACCTATATATTTGAAGGATTACTATTTTTTTCTTATTTTGAAGTTAGTTCTATATGGTGATTTGAATGAGAATGGGGCCCCTAGGCTCACATATTTGCATGCATAGTCCCCACTTGATAATCTGTTTGGAAAGGATTAGGAAGTTTGCCCTTGTTGAAAGTGTGCCACTGAGGATTCAAAGTCCCAAACCAGGTCCAGTGTCACTCTCTGTCTGAAGATCTGTTAGGATTCAGTATAAGTGACCACTTGAACAACCACACTCAGATTGATGAAAGTTTATTGACCTTTGAACAAAGACTGACAGGAAAGGGACACAATTCGAACTCAGACTGTGACACAGGTCTGTTTCTAAGCCATTTTATAAAAAAACAAGAACAACAACAACAACAAAAACAACAACAACAAAAAAAAAAAAACCTATAACCAAGTAACCAGGTAGAAAGCAAGGGGAGAGCAGCATTACATCATTTTGATTAGAGAAACACAAGAAAAGAAACAATTTTGTTCCTAGTACATTGTGTCTGAGTAGCTAGAAACAGCATTTTAAGCTGATTGGGTAGGATATACATAGGCTTGGGGACTTTCCAGTTCCCCACCATTCTGGGAGGAAAAAACATAGCAGGGTAATATGATTTTGTTTAAGCAGAAAAGTTATCATTATTTCAAGCAGACAATTCAACAAGTATTGAATTGTAAGTAAAAGGCTATTTAAGTTCTCAGGCAGGTAGAAACCTAAGAACCTTTATTTAATTTCACCTTATGATCAAAATGGAGACTTAAAAACAAAATGGCTTGTCATGCTAAAGACAAAAGCAGGTGTTTAGCTATTGATAAAGTAGACCTCAATGCTAACAACTAAAGTAGATCTCAAGGAAGGTCTGTAGTTATGCAAAAAAAAAAAAATAAGCAGATTATAACGAAATAGGATGTAGCTCTCAGTTACTTCTCCAGCACTATCTATGCCTCAATTAAATGCTTTCATTTTTAAGATTTTTTTTTTTTTGGTCATGGTTGCTAAGTCCAAAGAAGAAAACAACAATAATAACAATAAAAACCAACCAAACAAACAAACAAAAATTCAAGCACCCCCCAAAAAGGGAAGGGTCGCTGACTTGGTCCAAAATGACATTCTTTCCTTAGGCCAAGCTAGGACTATAGGATTACTGACTAGGGGATAAAAGGTTGCTCTCATCATTCATCAGAAACCTGTGAATCCCTATTTCTGTTTTCCAGGGACAGCCACTTCTATTAACATGTACCTTTGGTACATACCAAAGACATTGCCCTGAAAGACACTCACCCCTCAAAATCCCAAGCTGATCCAGTGCACACTATTCCCTTCCGCAATCCTGCAGCTTCCAATTTTTTTTTTCAGGAAGATTTTGCCTGCTCCCTCTCTTCTCTCTACTACTGAGAGACAACCTTATCCCTTGGGCCCTTGTCTGTCTGCCTTCCCCTATATCCCAGAGAAGTAGCCATGACTGTTTTGGACTTCCCCAAAGGCCTACGGGTATTCTCTCTCATATTTATACTAAAATCTTCTGCTTACCCGTGAATCATTCAGTTCAGTAGCTTTTCTGCAACCTCGCTTACAATGGTGTCTCTTAATAGCAATTACAGTGACTAGCACAGCCTCACAATATGTCTCATTTTGTTCTCAATCTCGCAAATTCCCTGCCCCAGTTTTCAGAGTTTTGGGCTTATAGGCATGTGTCTTGAATACTAACTCTTATTTGACATAGGATACAAACTTGTTACATCATCGATTATTCAAAAAAACTTTATCTTTTGCTTTTAAAAAATGATTGTGTTCAGGTCCCACCATTTACCTGCAAATTTCATGATTTCCTTATTTTTCATTGCTGAGTAATATTCCATTGTATAGATGTACCACAATTTCTGCAACCATTCTTCAGTTGAGGGGCATCTGGGTTGTTTCCAGCTTCTGGCTATTACAAATAAAGTTGCTGCAAACATGGTTGAGCAAATGTCCTTTTTGTATACTTGAGCCTCTTTTGGATATATGCCTAGGAGTGGTATGGCTGGATCTTGAGGAAGCGCTATTCCTAGTTGTCTGAAAAAGTGCCAGATTGATTTCCAGAGTGGTTGTACAAGTTTACATTCCCACCAGCAGTGGAGAAGGGTTCCCCTTTCACCACAACCTCTCCAGCATGTGTTGTCACTTGAGTTTTTGATCTTGGCCATTCTGATGGGTGTAAGATCATCCTGAGTGAGTTGTCCCAGAAGCAAAAAGACACAAACGGTATATACTCACTCATATAGACATACAACATAGGACAAACCCACTAAAATCTATGCATCTAAAGAAACCAAGCAAGAGAGAGGATCCTAACTAAAATGTTCAATCCCCACCTGAAAGGCAAAGAGGATGGACATCAGAAGAATAAGAAAACAGGAAACAACCTAGAAACCTGCTACAGAGGGCCTCTGAAAGCCAGAAGAAGAAAACAGGAAACAAACTAGGAACCTACCACAGAGGGCTTCTGAAAGCCTCTGCCCTGCAGACTATCAAAGCAGATGCTGAGCCTGATGGCCAACTGTGGGGCAGAATGAATGGAATTTTATGTAAGAAGTGGGAAATAGTAAGAGCTGGAGAGGACAGGAACTTCACAAGGAGAGCAACAGAACAAGAAAATTTGAACACAGGGAACTTCCCAGAGACTCATACTCCAACCAAGGACTATTCATGGAGATAACCTAGAACCCCTGCACAGATGTAGCCCATGGCAGGTCAGTGTCCAAGTGAGTTACCTAGTAATGGGAAGAGGGACTTCCTCTGACATAACCTGCTCTTTGATCACCTCCCCCTGAGGGGGGAGCAGCTCTACCAGGCCAGAGAAGAGGACAATGCAGCCACTTTTGACAAGAACTGATAGACTAAGATCAGAAAGGAGAGGAGAACCTCCCCTATCAGTGGACTTGGGGTGGGGCATGCATGCAGAAATGGGAGTGAGGGTGGGATCAGGAGGGGAGGAAGGAGGGGCCTATGGGGAGATACAAAATGAATAAAGTGTAATTAATAAAAAAATAAAAAAAGTTAAAAAAATTTAAAAAAATGATTGTGTTCATAAAATTCTTGTGGTAAAATCTTTTTGTTCAAGTTTATAATTTTAAGAGGTAAGGACTGTGGGAAGAAATTATGTCAGGGAAACAAAGCTCAAGGTTGTTTATTCACAGAAACCACTGTTACTAGCCTGCCTGGAAGGGCTGCCCTCATGCTCAGGACAGACCTCTTACTTGCTCTACCTCCCCCCGTGCTAAGCAATAGGACAACCACACATACCCTAAACCATACCAGCTATAACTCACTACTACCCAGCACCCCACCTGTTCTTGAGCAGAAGTTACTGAATATTCAGAGGAGGTTTCTTCTATTGGCACAGCTCTGGAAGAGAAGGTATAGGGTGCAAGAGGAGTAGGAGCCCTGCAGAGTTCGGGAAAGAGGCTGAAGATGAGGTCTCTTGGGGTTGGGTGGGATGTCAAAATGATGAGCTTGTTCAGGAGTGGGATTCAAACACATGCCTTCCTTGTCCTTCTTTCCTGCCTCTTGTATATACACTTTTCACCACTAAATAGTTTTCGCTTTAATTTTTTTTTATTTATTACAATTTATTAAATTTGTATCCAGCAGTTGCCCCTCCCTCATTTCCTCCAATTCCAACACTCCTTCCCTCTTCCCACCTTATGCACTTTCTCTAGTCCACTGATGCTTCTCCTTCTATCTGACTCTAGCCTATCAGGTCACTTCAGGACGGGCTGCATCATCTTCTTCTGAGGTCTGTTAAGGCTGCAACCCCAGGGCAAGCTAATCAAAGAGACAGCCACTGAGTTCATGTCAGAGACAGCCCCAGTAGCCCTTACTAGTGTACACACATGGAGAATGAGCTGCCGTGGGCTACATCTGATCAAGGAATCTAGGTTATCTAAATGCATATACTTCTTGGTTAGAGTATAAATCTCTGTAAAGAAAAATGGGCACGGATGTTTTTTTCTGTATGACTCTTTTGGAACTCCTGTCCCCTCCAGGTCATTCTATCTCCCCCTTCTTTCATAAGATTCCCTGTACTCTGTCCAAAGTCAGGTTATGAGTTTCAGAATCTGCTTTGAAATTCTGCAGAGTAGAGTCTTTCAGAGTGCCTATATAGTAGGCTCTTGTACAGTTCCCTATTTTTTTCCACTTCCGGTGTTTGTCCCATTTGCCCTTCTGAATGAGATTTAAGCAGTTTCACTAGGTTCATCCTTCTTACTTTGCTTCTTTAAGATACAGATTTTAACATGTTTATCCTACATTATATGGCTAATATACACTTATAAGTGAGTATATACGTGTGTGTCTTTCTGCTTCTGGGTTACCTCACTCAGGATGATCTTTTCTAATTCCATCCATTTGCTGCAAATTTCATGATTTCATTGTTTTTAATGGTTGAGTAGTATTCCATTGTGTAAATGTACCATAATTTCTGTATATATTCCATAGTTGAGGGACATCTGTGTTGTTTGCAGATTCTGGTTATTATGAAAAAGCCTGCTGTGAACATGGTTGAGCATATGTACTTGTTGTGTACTTGAGCATTTTTGTATATATTCCTAGGGGTGCTATCGCTAGATCTTGAGTCTCACTATTGCTAACTATATGAGAAAATGCCAGATTGATATGCAAAGTGGTTGTAAAAGTTTGCATTCCCACCAGCAATGGAGGAGGATTCCCCTTTCTCCACAACCTCTCCAGCATGTGTTGTCCCTTGAGTTTTTTGACCTTAGCCATTCTGGTGGATGTGGGGTGAAATCTCAGGGTCTTTTTGATTTCCATTTCCCAGGGAGCTAAGGACATTGAACATTTTTTAAGTGTTGCTCTGACATAGGATATTTCTGTATAGGGAATTCTCTCTTTAACTCTGTACCCTACTTACTTATTGGATTACTTGGTTTCTTGGTGTTTAAGTTCTTGAGTTTTTTATTTATTCTGGATATTAACGTTCTGTCAGATATAGGGTTGGTGAAGACCCTTTTCAGATCTTTAGATTGTCACTTTGTTCTGATGATAGTGTCCTTTGTTTAAAGAAGGTTTTCAGTTCCATGAGGTCCCATTTATTGATTGTTGATCTTAGAGATCTTAGAGCCTGTGTTGTTGTTGTTCAGGAAGTTGTCTCCTGTGCCAATGAGTTCAAGGCTCTTCTTCAATTTTTCTTCTAACAGATTTAGTGTGTCTGGCTTTATGTTTAGGTCTTTAATCCAATTTGACTTCACTTTTGTGCAGGGTGATAAATATGGATCTACTTGCATTTTTCTACATGTAGACATCCAGTTTAACCAGCACCATTTGTTGAAGATACTGTCTTTTATCCAATGTGTGATTTTGGCTTCTTTGTCAAAAAATATCAGTAGGTGTGTGGGTTTATTTTTGAGTCTTCTATTCAATATCATTGATCCACCAGTTTGTTTCTATGCCAATACCATGCCATTTTTATTACTATTGCTCTGTAGTACAGCTTTAGATCAGGGATGGCCATACCTCCAGAAGATCTACTTTTGAACAGGATTGTTTTAGCAATTCTGGGCTTTTTGTTTATACATAAGAAATTGAGAATTCTTCTTTCATGTTCTGTAACAATTGTGTTGGTATTTTGATGAGAATTGCATTGAATATGTAGATTGTTTTTGGCATGATGGCCATTTTTAATATGTTATGTCTATTTATCCATTAACATGGGAGATCTTTCCATCTTCTGACATCTTCTTTAATTTCTTTCTTCAGAGATTTGAACCTTTTTTTTTCAAGCAGGTCTTTCACTTGCTTGGTTAGAGTCACATCAAAGTAATTTATGTTATTTGTGGCTGTTGTGAAAGGTGTTGCTTCCCTAATTTCTTT
The DNA here is from genome assembly GCF_907164565.1 of Psammomys obesus. Lineage (NCBI taxonomy): Eukaryota > Metazoa > Chordata > Mammalia > Rodentia > Muridae > Psammomys > Psammomys obesus. Next base: position 1,752,679 of record NW_026590571.1, on the reverse strand, counting down.
CTCAGCCCTATTGCCTTTTGCATACAGGAGGTCTACTGATTTTATTTTTTTATTATCGAGTATATATTTTTTTATTTTATTAATTACACTTTATTCATTTTGTATCCCCCCATAAGCCCCTCCCTCCTCCCCTCCCGATCCCACCCTCCCTCCCCTTTCTGCATGCATGTCACTCCCCAAGTCCACTGATAGGGGAGGTTCTCCTCTCCTTTCTGATCTTAGTCTATCAATTCTCATCAAAAGTGGCTGCATTGTCCTCTACCGTGGCCTGGTAAGGCTGCTCCCCCCTCAGGGGGAGGTGATCAAAGAGCAGGCCAATAAGATTATGTCAGAGGCAGTCCCTCTTTCCATTACTATGTAACCCACTTGGACACTGAACTGCCATGGGCTACATCTGTGCAGGGGTTCTGGGTTATCTCCACGAATAGTCCTTGGTTGGAGTAAGAGTCTCTGGGAAGTTCCCTGTGTTCAAATTATCTTGTTCTGTTGCTCTGCTTGTAGAGTTCCTGTCCCCTCCAGCTCTTCTGATTTTTTTTTTGAGTTAATTTTGTATTCAGCCACTTTGTTAAAGGTGATTATTTGCTGAAGGATTTTTCTGGTAGAATTTTTGGGGTCACTAATGTACACCATCATATCATCTATAAATAGTGATACTTTGACTTCTGTTTTTCTAATTTGAATTCACTTGATTTTCTTTAATTGTCTTATTTCTCTAGGAAGGACTTTGAGTACTATGGTGAAGGGATACAGAGAGAGTAGGCAGCATTTTCTTGTCCCTGATTTCAGTGGGATTTATTGAAGTTTCTCTCCATTTAGTTTGATGTTGGCTATAGGCTTTCTGTATATTGCCTTTACTATGTTTAGGTATATGCCTTGTATCTGTGATCTCTCCAAGACTTTAAACATGAATAGGTGTTGGAATTTTTTCAAATGATTTTGGGGTATCTAAGGAGATGATCATGTGATTTTTCTCCTTCAGATTGTTTATGTGGTGTATTGAATTAATGAATTTGCATACATTGAACCTGCATGTCTGGGATGAAGCTTAATTGATCACAGGTGGATGATATCTTTTATATGTTCTTAGATTCTGTTTTTGATATTTTATTGTGTATTTTTGTATCAATGTTTGTAAGAGAGATAGGTCTGGTAGAATTCTGGTCTGAAACCATCCTGCCCTGCCCCCTTTATTTGACAGGAAAATTTTGATGACTGCTTCTCTATTCTTGGGACATATAGAACTATTTAGACTATTTACCAGTTCTTGATTTAAATTTGTTAAATGAAATATATCAAAAATATCTGTTTCATTTGTATTTCAAATTTAGGCTTTTGTAGTAATACCTAATGATTGTTTAGATTTTCTCAGTGTCTGTCCTTATGTCCCCCTTTTGATTTCTGATTTTGCTTATTTGGATAGTTTCTCTTCCTTTTAGTTAGCTTGGCTAAGGTTTTGTCTATCTATTTGATTTTTTCAAATAACCAGCTCTTGTTTTCATTGATCCTTTGAATTGATTTCTTTGTTTCTAGTTTACTGATTTCATCTCTGATTTTGATTATTTCCAGTTATCTACTCATCTGGGGTGCATCTACTTCTTTATTTTCTAGGGCTTTCAGGCTTATACTTCAGTTGCTTGAATGAGACATCTCAAATTTCTTTCTGAAGGCACTTGGTGATATGAAATTTCCTCTTTTTTTTTGTCTACCCTATTTGTTGTTTTGTAGGCTTCTTGTATGTTTAAGCCCAGCTATGATGAGACTTGATAAACTGGGTTCAGACTGAAGGGGAGGAGTTCCTCCCCTATCAGTGGACTATGGAAAGGGCATATAGAGAGAAGAGGGAAAGTTGGTGGTACTAGGAGGAGACAAGGGAGGGTACTGCCTCAGTGATACAAAGTGTATAAATTGAAGTAAACAAATACGTAAATAAAATCAAATTTTAAAAAAGAAATTTCCTCTTAGCTCTGCTTTCATTCTGTCCCATAAATTTGGCTAAGTTGTACCTTCATTTCCATTGAATTTTAGGAGTCTCTAATTTTTTTTTTAATTTCTTCCCTGAGCGAGCTGTCATTCAGTAGAAAGTTTTTTAGTTTCCATTCATATGTAGGTTTTTTTTTATTATTTCTATTGTTGATGAGATCTAATTTTATGCCATGGTTGTCTGATAGGATAAAATGGATTATTTCAATCTTCTTGTATCTGTTGAGGCTTGCTTTGTGGCTGACTATTTTGTCATTTTGGAACACAGATCCTTGAAGTGCTGAAAAGAAGATAAACTCCTGTCCTGTTGCCTGTTTTCTCCCTCTTCTGATGTCCACCCTCTTTGCTTTTCTGAATGGGGATTGAGCATCTTGGCCAGAGTCCTTCTTCTTGATTAATGTTTCAGATGTACAAATTTTAATATGTTTATTCTATATTTTATATCTAATATCCACTTATGAGTGAGTATATACACTGTGTGTATTTCTGCTTCTGGGGTACCTTACTCAGGATGATCTCTTGTAGTTCCCACCATTTACCTGCAAATTTCATGATTTCTTTGTTTTTTATTGAGTAATATTCCATTGTATATATGTACCACAATTTTTGCATCTACTCTTCAGTTGAGGGGCAACTGGGTTGTTTCCAGCTTCTTTCTATTACAAATAAAGCTGCTACAAACTTGGTTCAGCAAATGTCCTTGTTGTGTACTTGACCATCTTTTGGATATATGCCTAGGAGTGGTATGGCTGGATTTTCAAGAAAAGCTATTCCTAATTGTCTGAGAAAAGGCCAGATTGATTTCCAGTGTGGTTGTACAAGTTTACATTCCCAGCAGCAGTTGGATGAGGGTTACCTTTCTCCACATCGTCTCCAGCATGTGTTGTCACTTGAGTTATTCATCTTAGCCATTCTGATGGGTGTAAGGTGAAATCTCATGGTCGTTTTGATTTGCATTTCTCTGATAACTAAGGACTTTGAGCATTTCTTTAAGAGTTTCTCTGCCATTTCATATTCCCCAACTGAGGATTCTCTGTTTAATTCTGTACTGTACTTTTTAATTAATTACTTGATTTGTTCTTTAGCTTCTTGATTTCTTTATATAATCTGGATATTAGGGCTCTGTCAAATATAGGATTGGTGAAGATCCTGTCCCAGTTTGTAGGCTGTCATTTTGTTCTGATGATAGTGTCTTTTGCTTTATAGAAGCTTTTCAGTTTCATGAGGTTCCATTTATTGATTGTTGCTGTTAGAGACTGTGCTGTTGATGTTCTGTTCAGGAAGTTTTCTCCTGTGCCAATGAGGTCAAAGCTCTTCCCCACTTTTTCATCTAACAGGTTTAGTGTGTTTGGTTTTATATTGAGGTCTTTGATGCATTTAGACTTTAGTTTTCTGCAAGTTGATAAGTATGGATCTATTTGCATTTTTCTACATATAGACGTCCAGTTAGACCAGCACCATTTGTTGAAGATACTATTTTTTCCCCATTGTATTGTTATCTTTGTCAAAGATCAGGTCTCCCTAAGTATGTGGGTTTTTGTTTCGGTCTTCTATTCAATTCCATTTATTTACTAGTTTTTTTGTATGCCAGTACCATGCAGTTTTTTGTATTGTTGTTCTATAGTACAGCTTGAGATAAGGGATGAAGACACCTCCGGAAGTTCTTTTATTATAAAGGATTGTTTTAGCAATTCTGTGTTTCTTGTTATTCCATATGAAGTTGAGGATTTTTCAAGGTCTGTGAAGAATTGTGTTGGTAATTTGATGGGAATTGCATTGAATCTGTAGATTGCTTTTGGTAAGATGACCATTTTTTTTTTTTTTTTTTTTACTATGTTAATCCTGCTAAGCCATGGGCGTGGGAGATCTTTCCATCTTCTGATATCTTCTTCTAATTCTTTCTTCAGAGACAGGAAGTTTTTTCCCTGCCACAGAGGGCCTCTGAAAGGCTCTACCCTTCAGACTATCAAAGCAGATGCTGAGACTTATGGCCAACTTTTAGGCAAAGTGCAGAGAATCTTATGAAAGAAGTGGGAAATAATAAGATCTGGAGAGGACAGGAGCACTACAAAGAGAGCAACAAAACCAAAAAGTCTGGGCACAGGGGTCTTTTCTCAGACTGATACTCCAACCAAGGAACGTTTATGGAGATAATCTATAACCCCTGCACAGATGTAGCCCATGGCAGTTCAGTGTCCAAGTGGGTTCTATAGTAATGGGAACAGGGACTGTCTCTGACATGAACTGATTGGCCTGCTCTTTGATTACCTTCCTCAGAGGGGGGAGCAGCCATACCAGGACATAGAAGAAGACAATCCAGCCAATCCTAATGAGACCTGATAGATTAGGATCAGAAGGAATGGGAGGAAGACCTCTCTTATCAGTGAACTGGGGATGGGGCATGGGTTGAGAAGGGGAAGGGAGGGTGGGATTGGGAGGTGGGAGGGAGCTACAGAGGGGACACAAAGTGAATAAATTATAATTAATAAAAATAAAAATAAAAAAGAAGATATAATTTTGAGTTTAGGTGAAATGTTCTGTAGTCATCTATTAGGTCCATTTGAATTAGGACCTCTGGAAGTGTCATTATTTTCCTATTTAGCTTCTATCCAGATGGTCTGTCCCCTGGTGAGAGTAGAGTATTGAGGTCTCCCAATATTAAGGTGTTGGGATAGATGTGTGATTTAACCTTTAATAAAATTTCTTTTACAAATGCACGTGCCTTTTTATTTGTGGCATATATGTTCAGGATTGTGATGTCCTCCTGGTGAATTTTTCCTTTGATGAGAATGGAGTGTCCCTCCTCAACTTTTTTGATTAATTTTGACTGAAACTCTATTTTGTTATATATTAGCATGGTCATTCCAGCTTGTTTTCTAGGTTGAAAAGCCTTTTTCTAGCCCTTTACTCTTAGGTAGTGTTTATCTTTGTTGCGGAGGTGTGTTTCTTGTATGCAGCTGAATGTTGGATCTTGTTTCTACAACCAAGTTCATGTCAGAGACTGCCCCAGCTATCTGTACTCAGGAACCCACATGGAGACTGAGCTACCTATAGGCTACATCTTAGCAGGGGCTTTAGGTCCTCTCCACGCATGGTCATTGCTTGGTGCATCAGTCTCTGCAGGGCCCTCTGATCCCAGACTTTTTTGCTATTTTGGTCTCCTTGTGGAGCTTCTGTCCCCTCCAGGTCTTTTTATCGCCCCTCCTTCTACAAAATTACCCGAACTCTACCCAGTGTTTGGCTATGAGTCTCAACATCTACTTCAATAACCTGATCAGTAGAGGCTATCAGAGGCTTTCTGTGATAATCTCCTGTCTGTTCTTTGTCTTCTCCCACTTCCTATATCTAACCCATTTCCCCTTCCGAATGAGGATTGAGCATCTTCCCTAGGGACCTACTTGTTGTTTAGCTTCTTTAGGAGTACCGATTTTAGAATGTTTATCCTATATTATATGTCAGTTTAACTGTATTCACCTGTGTTTCTTTGAGAGCTCTTGTTAGTTTCCTCTTTATGTGCCTCTAATAACTGGATAAGCAGAGATTTAAGGTCATTTTTCTATATTAATTAAAATATCCATTGATTTTGGAGTTGCTAGTGAAGGCATGATGTTGGAATTTGTTGGATGTATTCTTATGCAGGCCTCTCACCACTTGATTTTCCATAGCCTTTGATGTAAGTTATTGGAGTCTGTACTGCAGACTAGGTCCATCTGTCTCTGGAGCCTGGAGTTTTTCATGCAGATGAGAGTGGTCCACCAGTTTGAGAGTGGATGTTGGTATTTCAGATAAAGCCAAGACGGAAGGTTACAGACACATGTGAGCAAGCCTGGGAGTGTGTGTGGAAGTGTGCCTTGAAAGATCAGGTGCAAATGGATGGAGATAGCTGGAAGGGTGGAGCATAAGCACAGGTGGTGGTGCTGGCACAATCCATGGGCACAGTGGGCTTGCACAAGTGCTCTGAATGGCTCAGTGGTCCAGCACTCTCCTGAATGCTTCAAATGCAAGTTAGCTTCTTTAAACAAAGGCTGGAACAAAAGAACAGTGGGAAAGACCTAAAATAAAACACTTGGGAAGATATTTTTCTTGTCTTTTGAGAATGTCTGTACTGGCAATTGCCTTAAATTTGTCCCAATCTTTTAATAGTTCATCACTCTTAAGCACATCACATATCATTTTAAGATTAATTTTTTTACTTAAAGGAGCATTGTAATTGTTATTCCTGACAATTAGCCCTATTTATAAAATCATATTATGGCCATGGGCTGTCACATATAGTATTTGGAGCCAACCACAACACTATTTTTTTCCCTTCAGCATGACATGCATGTTTCCATTGTGCTAGTGATTTTCTGACCGAGCAATGTTTATGGCCTTCTGCAGAAGAATGCATTTGGCTGAAGGCATAGTCTTCTCACACAGATATGAGTCTGGTAACCAACACAACCTCAGTATTGAGGAATTAAATATTAGGGAAGATCTTTTTTAACTACTCATTAGAAAATGCTAAATATAAAATAGGCAAATCAGTAGATGTAAGCAGAAAATATTAATCCATTTTGTAGAAAAGTTTTAGCAAATAAGAAACATGAGGAATCATCAATATAAAATGAACATGAGAAATTTTAAATAACCCTTCTATAATTGAAAATGAAACATAAGACTATAGTCATATACTTTGTCTAAAAATCACATATAAATATTAACCCCTCAAATGCAAAACATTGGTAATTATCTACCATGTCTATAATGAATATAATTTCAATATGAAATATGTAAATTGTAATATTTGTATAGTCTATGCACTTTTTTGTCCCAAGGAGCTGCTTTTATTCCAGCATCTGCAGGCTGTGATAGGATTAGCCATAACTGCAGATGCAGTATGACACACTTTTTTTAGGCAGAGTAGTGGATTGCTCAATTTATTCTTCAGATTCCTCAGGCTTACAGATATGATAAATCTTCACAATCACTCTACCCATCTGTGTGGTAAGAGAGATCTGCTGCTTTTTGCTAATCAGGGTTTCTATGTCATTCTGATACTGTATATTGTTGGTGTCCTTATACAGTCAATCCTGAAAAGGGGTTTGGACTCCTTCACTTGTTTGATGGTAACTTCCGTGATGGTCTGGATAGGATTCATGCCACTGGTTTTTGAAAGTGGTCATGAGGTGACCTACAAGGCATCTGCAGAAGCTCTTGTGGCATGTTGTTTCAAAGTGTGGCACTTGTGTGCCTCTTGGCTGACTACCAGGGCACAGCATATGTCAGCTGCCCATCCTCCATATACAACATGGTTGTCACTGATAAGTTTCCAGTGACACATAGGGCATCATGGATGGATCATTTAGCTTCTTCAATGGTCATCTTGTTTCCTTTTCTGATGAAAATGGTTACAGCTCTAAAGTTCTTTTACTGCTCAATGACCAGTATTTTGTCTTTTACAGTGCCAAACAGAGTCTCCTGCATCACACCAGTAAAGCCCACGTTCTCAGAGATAAGCTTTGAGAGCTTTGGACAATATGTCCTCCTGTTGCAGTTGTGATCAGTTTAATCTTGGGTCCTCTTTACTACTCAGCCAACAGCAGATAGGGCATTGTGAAGAAGTAAATGATTGGCTTCACCATCAAAGCACCTTTGGCAAATAGCTAGGTTAGCACAAGAATCTTTAATCTGCTGAATCATCTCTTCAAATTCCTCCTTTACCTATATTTCCCAACAGCAATGGAGGAGTGTTCCCTTCTCTGCAAATCCTCTCCAGCATGTGTTGTCACTTGAGTTTTTAATCTTAGCCATTCTGATGTGTGTAAGTTGAAATCTTAGGGTTGTATTGATTTGCATTTATTATCTCTGCAGGGATTTGTAGTCCTCCACAGAGACCACATCCAGCTTGTGCTTTGTTTTCCATTTAGGTGGCTCAACTAGACAGGTGAGGATGTTGATCTTATCATTTTCTACTTTTTTTCTGCATCTCTGTGACTGAAGTCCTTATCAAAGATCTCACCCTTCATAAGTTTGATATCTTCCAGCCTCCCACCCACTTTGCTTTTCACTTCAATAAGCTCAAAGTCAGCATCTCTCTGCTCCATATCTGCCACAGTGAGGATGCCATTCACAGCGATTTCAGCCATTTGTCCATGACAGTTGTTAACCACTTTGCAACGCAGAATGATTTTTGGAGTTTGCATCAGGGTTTCAGAGTGGTTTATGTCAACAAACACACCATTGCTGATCATGTCCAGGTGCTCTGTAATAATCCAGGCAGCCTCTCTGGAACCATCAGCAATTCTGATTTGGTGGCTGCCTTGGTCCAGCAGCTCCTCAGCTTCTACCAACAAGGCGCCAGCCAGGACAACCATTCCATCTCCAATTTCATCATCCCAGGTATTGGACAGTTTAGCCATGATCTTGGCAATCTGATGATCAGCCTACATCATGCTTAGAATGGTAACACCATATTTTATAAAGGTGATATCACCATACTTATCAACCACCATCTTATCAGCAATTTGGACTGCTTCCATTTTCTTAAGGGTTATAGGTTTATTAAAATTATTTATCTAATCTTGACTTAAATCTTGTAAATTGTATGTATTGAGAAAACATTGAAAAAAGTATCCTTTTTGTTTTTTGATTTTGCAATTTTTACAAAATAAAGTTTTTGTTAGTTTTTATATCTATCTATCATCTATCTATCTATCTATCTATCTATCTATCTATCTATCTATCTATCTAT
>NW_026590571.1:1741193-1743956 GCF_907164565.1 Psammomys obesus | reverse complement strand
TATCTATCTATCTATCTATCTATCTATCTATCTATCTATCTATCTATTCATTACTATTTATTTACTTTATATCTTGGCTGTAGCACAATCCACATCTCTTCCCAGTCCCATCCTCTTTCCCTCTTCTTCCCTATGGTCCTCTCCTAGTCCACTGATAGGGGACATCCTCCTCCCCTAATATCTGACCCTAGCCTATCAAGTTTCATCAGGACTGGCTGCATTTTCTTTCTCTGTGGCCTGCAAGGCTGACCGCCCCCTCCCGGGGTGAGGTAATCAAAGAGTCAGCCACTGATTCCATGTAAGAGACAGCCTATGCTCCTTTTAATAGCCAAAACACATGGAGCCTGAGCTGCTTATGAACTACATCTGAGCATAAGGATTGGTCCTTGCTATGCATGGTCCTTGGTTGGAGTATTGGCTTCTGCAGCCCAACCCCAAGCCCAGGCCCAGATTTAATGTCTCTGTTAGTCTCCTTGTAGAGCTTCTGTCCTCTCCAGTTCTTTCTATCTCCCCGTTCTTCCATAAGATTCCCTGCTCTCTGCCCAAAGTTTGACTATGTGTCTCAGCATCTGCTTCGATACTCTGCTGGGTATAGTCTTTCATAAGCCATTTGTAGAAAGCTCTTATCCTGTTCTCTGCCTTCTCCTGCTTCCAATATCTATTCCCTTTGCCCTTCTGAATGAGGATTAAGTATATTTCTTAGGGTCCTCCATGTTGGTTAGCTTCTTTAGGAGTATAGATTTTCATATGTTTATCCTATATTGCTAATATTCAATTATAAGTGAATACATATTATGTGTGGCCTGGTGCTGGATTACATTACTCAGGATGATCTTTTTTAGTTCCATTCATTTGCCTGCAAATTTCATAATTTCTTTGTTATTAATTACTTCCATTGTGTAAATGTGCTACAGTTTCTGTATCCATTTCTTTGATGAGGGACATCTAGGTTGTTTCCAGATTCTGTCAATTATGAGTAAACCTTCTATGAACATAGTTGAGAAAATGTCTTTGTTGTATGGTTGAGCAAATTTCAGATATATGCCCAGGAGTTGTATAGCTGGATCATTGGGTAGCACTATTTCTAGTTTTCTGAGAAAGGGCCAGATTGATTTCTGAAGTGGTTGTACAAGTTTACATTCCCACCAGCAATGGAGGAGGGTTCCCCTTTCTCCAAATTCTCTCCAGGATGTGTTGCCACTTGAGTTTTTAATTTTAGCCATTCCAATGTGTGTAAGTTAAAATTTCAGGGTTGTATTGATTTGCATTTCCTTGATAAATAAGGATATCGAGCATTTCTTTTTTTTTTAAATCTTTTATTTATTTTTTATTAATTACACTTTATTCATTTTGTATCCCCCCATAAGCCCCTCCCTCCTCCCCTGCCGATCCCACCCTCCCTCCCCTTTCTGCATGCATGCCACTCCCCAAGTCCACTGATAGGGGAGGTCCTCCTCTCCTTCTTTCTGATCTTAGTCTATCAGTTGTCATCAAAAGTGGGTGCATTGTCCTCTACTGTGGCCTGGTAAGGCTGCTCCCCCCCAGGGGGAAGTGATCAAAGAGCAGGCCAATCAGATTATGTCAGAGGCAGTCCCTCTTCCTATTACTATGTAACCCACTTGGACACTGAACTGCCATGGGCTACACCTGTGCAGGGGTTCCAGGTCATCTCCACAAATAGACCTTGGTTGGAGTATGAGTCTCTGGGAAGTTCCCTGTGTTCAAATTATCTTGTTCTGTTGCTCTGCTTGTGGAGTTCCCGTTCCCTCCAGCTCTTACTATTTCCCACTTCTTACATAAAATTCCATTCACTCTGCCCATCAGTTGGCCATCAGGCTCAGCATCTGCTTTGACAGTCTATACTGCAGAAGCTTTCAGAGGCCCTCTGTGGCAGGTTTCAAGGTGGTTTCCTGTTTTCTTCTGGCTTTCAGAGGCCCTCTGTAGCGGGTTCCGAGGTTGTTTCCTATTTTCGTTTTCTTCTGATGTCCATCCTCTTTGCCTTTCAGGATGGGGATTGAACATTTTAGTTAGGGTCCTCTCTTTTGCTTAGTTTGTTTAGATGTACAGCTTTTAGTGGGTTTATTCTATATTGTATGTTTATATGAGTGAGTATATACCGTGAGTGTCTTTTTGCTTCTGGGTCAACTCACTCAGGATGATCCTTTACAGGTCCCACCATTTACCTGCAAATTTCATGATTTCCTTATTTTTCATTGCTGAGTAATACTCCATTGTATAGATTTACCACAGTTTCTGCATCCATTCTTCAGTTGAGGGGCATCTGGGCTGTTTCCAGCTTCTGGCTATTACAAATAAAGCTGCTACAAACATGGTTGAACAAATGTCCTTGTTGTGTACTTGCGCCTCTTTTGGGTATATGCCTAGGAGTGGTATGGCTGGATCTTGAGGAAGCGCTATTCCTAGTTGTCTGAGAAAGCGCCAGATTGATTTCCAGAGTGGTTGTACCAGTTTACATTCCCACCAGCAGTGGAGAAGCGTTCCCCTTTCTCCACAACCTCTCCAGCATGTGTTGTCCCTTGAGATTTTCATCTTGGCCATTCTGATGGGTGTAAGGTGAAATCTCAGGGTTGTTTTGATTTGCATTTCCCTAATGGCTAATGAGGTTGAGCATTTCTTTAAGTGCTTCTCTGCCATTCGATATTCCTCTGCAGAGAATTCTCTCTTTAGCTCTGTTCCCCATTTTTTAAGTGGATTACTTGGTTTGTTGCTTTTCAGCTTGTTTAGTTCTTTATATATATTGGA
>NW_026590571.1:1719031-1731193 GCF_907164565.1 Psammomys obesus | reverse complement strand
GGATGTCTGGGTAACCTGGGGTCGGTCCCAATTGTTTCCTGCTCCGTGGGGTTATCTCTCGACTGGGAGATCCAGTCTATGGTGTTGTGGGCCCACAGTTCAGTCTGGGACCGTGACCAGATCGCGCTGGCGGGTAGCTCTGGGCTGGCGACCAAGCGCCTGGCGGAATGGGGATCTCTTCCGCGGTTTTGCTGGGTGAGTTAAAGCTGATTGAATCCCCCACCGTGGGGTATCCTCTCACCTGAGAAACACAACCACTTGTGTTTTATGGCCGCGAGTTCTGATTGCTGGTCACTGTGCCAATCCTGCTGTGCTGCTCCTCAGAATGTGAGTCCTCCTGGCGCTGCCATTATCAAGCATTTCTTTAAGTGTTTCTCTGCCATGTGATATTCCTGTAGTGAGAATTCACTGTTTATTTCTATAACCTATTTTTTAAACTTTTTGTTATTTTTTATTAATTACACTTTATTCATTTTGTTTCCCCCCATAAGCCCCACCCTCCTCCCCTCCCAATCCCACTCTCCCTCCAATTTCTGCATGCATGCCATTCCCCAAGTCCACTGATAGGGGAGGTTCTCCTCTCCTTTCTGATCTTAGTCTATCAGTTCTCATCAAAAGTGGCTGCATTGTCCTTTTCTGTGGCCTGGTAGGGCTGCTCTCCCCTCAGGGGGAGGTGATCAAAGAGAAGGCCAATAAGATTATGTCAGAGACAGTCCCGCTTCCCATTACTAGATAACCCACTTGGACACTGACCTGCCATGGGCTACATATGTGCAGGGATTCTAGGTTATCTCCATGAATAGTCCTTGGTTGGAGTATGAGTCTCTGGGAAGTTCCCTGTGTTCAAATTATCTTGTTTTGTTGCTCTCCTTGTGGAGTTCCTGTCCTTTCCAGCTCTTACTATTTCCCACTTCTTACATAAAATTCCATTCACTCTGCCCATCAGTTGGCCATCAGGCTCAACATCTGCTTTGATTGACTGCAGGACAGAGGCTTTCAGAGGCCCTCTGTGGCAGGTTCCCCTGTTGTTTCTTGTTTTCTTCTTCTGGCTTTCAGAGGCCCTCTGTAGCAGGTTTCTAGGTTGTTTCCTATTTTCTTATTCTTCTGATGTCCATCCTCTTTGCCTTTCAGGTGGGGACTGAACATTTTACTTAAGGTCCTCTCTCTTACTTGGTTTCTTTAGATGCATAGATTTTAGTGGGTTTGTCTTATGTTGTATGTCTATATGAATGAGTATATACCGTGTGTGTCTTTTTGCTTCTGGGACAACTCACTCAGGATGACCCTTTCCAGGTCCCATCATTTACCTGCAAATTTCATGATTTCCTTATTTTTCATTGCTGAGTAATACTCCATTGTATAGATGTACCATAGTTTCTGCATCCATTCTTCAGTTGAGGGGCATCTGGGCTGTTTCCAGCTTCTGGCTATTATAAATAAAGCTGCTACAAACATGGTTGAGCAAATGTCCTTTTTGTGTACTTGAGCCTCTTTTGGATATATGCCTAGGAGTGGTATGGCTGGATCTTGAGGAAGCGCTATTCCTAGTTGTCTGAAAAAGTGCCAGATTGATTTCCAGAGTGGTTGTACAAGTTTACATTCCCACTAGCAGTGGAGAAGGGTTCCTCTTTCACCACAACCTCTCCAGCATGTGTTGTCACTTGAGTTTTTACCTTGGCCATTCTAATGGGTGTAAGGTGAAATCTCAGGGTTGTTTTGATTTGTATTTCCCTAATGGCTAATGAGGTTGAGCATTTCTTTAAGTGCTTCTCTGCCATTCGATATTCCTCTGCAGAGAATTCTCTGTTTAGCTCTGTTCCCCATTTTTTAAGTGGATTACTTGGTTTGCTAGTTTTCAGCTTCTTTAGTTCTTTATATATACTGGATATGAGTCCTCTCTCAGATAAAGGGTTGGTGAAGATTCTTTTCCAATCTGTAGGCAGTCGTTTTGTTTTGATGATGGTGTCCTTTGCTTTACAGAAGCTTTTCAGTTTCATGAGGTCCCATTTATTGATTGATGCTCTTAGAGCCTGTGCTGTTGGTGCTCTGTTCAGGAAGTTTTCTCCTGTAACAATGAGTTCTAGGGTATTCCCCATTTTTTTTTCTAGCTGATTTAACGTGTCTGGTTTTATGTTGAGGTCTTTGATCCACTTGGACTTCCGTTTTGTGCAGGGTGATAAGTATGGATCTATTTTCATTTTTTTACATGTAGACATCCAGTTGGACCAGCACCATTTGTTGAAGATACTATCTTTTTTCCATTGTATGGTTTTGGCATCTTTGTCAAAGATCAGGTATCCATAAGTGTGTGGGTTTATTTCTGGGTCCTTTGTTCGGTTCCATTGATCCACCATTCTGTTTCTATGCCTGTACAACAACAGTACAGCAGTACTGTTGTACTATGCCAGAACAACAGTAATGCAAATGCCATGATACTGACAAAGAAACATGCTGGTCGATCAATGGAATCTAATAGAAGACACAAAAATATACCCACACACCTACGGATACTTGATTTTTGACAGAGAAGACAAAACCATACAATGGAATAAAGATACCATCTTCAACAAATGGTACTGGTCTACATGTATAAAAATGCAAATAGATCCATATTTATCACCCTGCATGAAACTAAAGTCCAAGTGGATTAAAGACTTTAACATAAAAACAGACACACTAAATACATTATAAGAAAAAGTGGGGAAGTGCCTTGACCTCCTTGGCACAGGAGACAACTTTCTGAATAAAACACCAACAACACAGGCTCTAAGATCAACCATTAATAAATGGGGCCTCATGAAACTGAAAAGATTTTGTAAAGCAAAGGAAACTGTCATCAGAACAAAGTGACAGCCTACATACTGGGAAAGATCTTCACCAACCCTATACCTAACAGAGGGTTGATATTCAGAATATATAAAGAACTGAAGAAGTTAAACACCAACAAGCCAAGTAATCCAATTAAAAATGGGGTACAGAGATAAATAGAATTTTCAACAGAAGAATATCAAATGGTAGAGGAACACTTAAAGAAATGCTCAAAGTCCTTAGTCATTTGGGAAATGCAAATGAAAATGACCCTGAGATTTTACCTCACACACATCAGAATGGCTAAGATCAAGTACTCAAGGGATATGATGCATGTTGGAGTGGGTTTGGAGAAAGGGAGCACGCCTCCATTACTGGTATGAATGTAACTTTGTACATTCTCTTTGGAAACCAATCTGACACTTTCTCAGAAAATTAGGGATATTGCTACCTCAAGATCCTGCCATAATGAGATATGATAAATTAAGGTCAGATGAAAGGGGAGGAGGACTTCCCTTATCTGTGAACTTAGAGAGAGGCAGGGAGGAGATGAGAGAGAGTGGGTGGGGATTGGGAGGGAATGAGAAAGGGAGCTACAGCTGGGATTCAAAATGAATAAAGTATAATTAAAATAAAAAAAATAAAAGTTTGGAGGACTCCAAGACGGCAGCAAACAGAGTGCACCGTTTTGGAGAAGCAGAAGATATGAATCTCTGGAATTGGTGAGTGGAGAGTCAATCGAAGCTAGAATTTGGACTTTTGGGCTTTCGAAAGGAGAGGGGACACCACAGAAACGTGGAGTGCTTGTAGATTTAGATCGGGCATGGACTTCTCTGGGAAGGAAATAGGCCGCTTCCCTTGTCCAGGCCTCCCTTGGGGAAACCCACACACAGCACCAGGCAGCGGAGCGCAAAGCTCACATCCGGGAGATCAAGGCAGCAGAGACAGTGCTCCGGGCCCCTTATAGCTGCGGTCTGCTGTAAGCACCTGTTGAACACCCATCCCCTCCTTGGACACACTTCCCACTCAGGGCCCTCAGGACCCGGGAAGCGTCCCCTACCCCATCCCGCTGACGCGATCCCAAGCTATACCGCAGCAGGAAGTGTAGTGGAGCTCACTTCCCAAGCGGCCAGAGTGCAATAACCCCAGAAACCTCCTCACAGGAGGAGCACAGCCCCAATCACAGAGCTCCAACCACTGAGCACTAACCACAGAGACTCAGATCCACAATACAATTCTTCCTGGATACCAAAGCCGAAAAACTCAGTGTCTGGGACCCAAGACAGTAGGGGGCAGGGAGGCAGAGCTCCAGACCCCACAGCTGCAGCGGAAAGCATTAATGATCTGCTGAATGCCACCACTCAGAGGAGATCACACCCCACCTAGGGCCCTCTCGCCGAGCTCTTGACCCTCGGGAACACACCCCCCACTACCACCACCACCTGGCTCTGCAGGAGTGCACACACCACCATACTCCACCCCGCCAGAGCATATGCCCAGTAAAGTGCTAGCCACAGAGACTCAGATCCACAGTACAACACTTCCCAGACCCCCAAGTCTGCAAGTGGCAACATGGAATACACAGGGCTGCCCAGCCAGTGATTGTATGGGCCATCCAACCCCTCAGTGGCAGAAAACCAGCTGAATAAACACCAAAGACCAGCAGACTTGTAAAATCAATATGCACACGCATTCATCAACAGCGCTTGTGATCCCTTAGCGCCTGCAACAACTTCAGTGCTTGCAGGGCACCCCTCTCACACACTGAAGGCCTCTTTATTCACCAACACCCTGTCCCTTAGGACACACCCACAAGCACACGCTCAAACACACGCTACCCCGCATTTGTCCTTCTGCGCCTGCGAACTTTCCTTCTACAGGTATAGCTGAATCACCAACGCACACACTGAAACCACTAGACCTCACCCATTTTCCTGAAGAATTCTCCAGATACTAGAGAAAAACCAGTCTGACTTGCAGAAGCCAGGAACAGACAGTGAACACTACGGATAACCAAATGTCCAAAGGTCGGCGAAAGAACACAACCAACGCAAATCAAGATATCATGGCTTCACCGGCAACCTCCAAAATTATTGGACACTCCAACTCAGCAGAAACACAAGAAAATGATTTTAAAGCTATGATTATCCAGTTATTTGAGGCACATAAAGAGGAAACCAACAAATCTCTCAGAGAAATAGTCATAGAGATTCAAACAGTTAAAGATGATACAAAAAAATCCCTTAAAGATTGGGCCTCCCAAATAGAAACAAAAGAAAAAAGAAGTGAACAAAGAAGCTCTTAAAGAAACACATGCAAATATAGCCAAACAATTGGAGGCAGAAGCAGAGGCACTAAGAGAGGAAACAAACAAAAAAATAGAAACCATCTTGGAGACACAGGAATCCACACTCAAACAGATAAAGGAAATGTTGCAAGACATGAAAACAGAATTAGAATCAATAAAGAAAACACAAACTGAGAAAACCCTGGAACTGAAGAAATTAGAGAAAAGAGAAGGAATCACAAAAGTAAGCATCACTAATAGAATACAAGAGATGGAAGAGAAAATCTCGGGTGCTGAAGATACACTCACAGAAATTGATACTTTTCTCAAAGCAAAAATAAAATCAGAAAAAAATCCCAAACACAAACCATCCAAGAAATCAAGGATGGCATGAAAAGGCAAAATCTAAGAATAATAGGAATTGATTGAAGAAGAAGAGGAGTCCAGGCTACAAGGTCCAGAAAATATTTTCAAGAAAATCATAGAAGAAAATTTTCCCAACCTAAAGAAAGAGATGTCCACAAACATACAAGAGGCCTACAGAACACCAAATAGACTAGACCAGAGAAGAAACTCCTCACGCCATATCATAGTCAAAACACTTAATCTACAGAACAAAGAAAAGATACTAAAAGCAGCAAGGGAAAAAGGCCAAGTAACATATAAAGGCAAACCTATCAGAATCACACCGGACTTCTCATCAGAATCTATGAAAGCCAAAGGGCCTGGGGAGATATCATGCAGGCCCTATGGGACCACAGATGACAACCTAGACTACTTTACCCAGCAAAGCTTTCAATCAACATAGATGAAGAAAATAAGTATTCCACGACAAAATTAATGTAAGCAATATTTGAACAGCAACCCAGCACTACAGAAGATACTAGAAGGAAAATTCCAATCCAATGAAAACAAATACACCCAAGAAAACATAGGTTAAAGATAATTTCCAAAAAAATCAAAAGTGAACAAGCAATGATTCACAGTAACATCGCCAACTCCACAATAATAAGAAATAACATTCAATGGTCATTATTATCTATCAACATCAATGGACTCAACTCTCCAATAAAAAGACACAGACTAACAGAATGGGTACGGAAACAGGAACCAACATTCTGCTGCATCCAAGAAACACACCTACACAACAAAGATAAACATTACCTCAGAGTAAAAGGCTGGCAAACAGTTTTTCAAGCAAATGGACCCAAAAAACAAGCAGGAGTGGCTATCCTAATATCTAATAAAATAGATTTTCAACCAAAACTAATCAAAAAAGACATAGAGGGCACTACATTTTCATCAAAGGAAAAATTCAACAAGACGATATCACAATTCTAAACATCTATGCCCCAAATACAAGACCACCTACATTCATAAATGAAACATTATTAAAGCTTAAACCACACATTGATTGTAATACCCTAATAGTGGGTGACTTATACACCCCACTCTCACCAAGGGACAGATCAACTAGACAAAAACCATAGGGAAATAAAAGCACTTACAGAGTCCTTAAATCAAATGGACCTAATAGACATCTACAGATAATTCCACCCAAACTCAAAAGAGTATACTTTCTTTTCAGCACCTCATGGAACCTTCTCCAAAATAGACCATATAGTTGGTCACAAAGCAAGCCTCAACAGATATAAAAAGATTGAGCTAATTCCTTGTATTCTATCGGACCACCATGGACTAAAGCTGGACATCAAGAACAATGGAAATTACCAAAAACCTACACACACATGGAAACTGAACAACTTGTTACTCAATGACAGCTGGGTTAAGGAAGAAATAAGGAAAGAAATTAAAGACTTCCTAGAACTCAATGAAAATGAAGTCACAACATACCCAAATTTATGGGACACATTGAAAACAGTGCTCAGAGGAAAATTTATAGCACTAAGTACCTTCAAGAAGAAATTTGTAACATCACATACAAGTAACTTAATGGCCCAACTGAAAACCCTAGGAATAAAAGAAGCAGATACACCCAAGAGGAGCAGAAGGCTGGAAATAATCAAACTCAGGGCTGAAATCAATCAATTAGAAACAAATAAAATTATTCAAAGAATCAATGAAACAAAAAGCTGGTTATTTGAGAAAATCAACAAGATAGACAAACCCTTAGCCAAACTAACTAAAAAGCAGAGAGAATCCATCCAAATCAGCAAAATCAGAAATGAAAAGGGGGACATAACTACAGACACCGAAGAAATCCAAACAATCATTAGGTCATACTACAAAAGCCTATACACCATAAAATTTGAAAATCTAAACGAAATGGACAATTTTCTTGATAGACTCCATTTACCAACTTTAAGTCAAGATCAGGTAGAAAGACTGAATATCCCTATATCCCCCAAGGAAATTGAAGCAGTCATTCACAGTCTCCCCTCCAAAAAAAGCCCTGGGCCTGATGGTCTCAGTGCAGAATTCTACCAGACCTTCAAAGAAGTGCTAATACCAATTCTCCTCAAACTATTTCACAAAATAGAAACAGAAGGAACACTACCAAACTCATTCTATGAAGTGACAGTCACCCTGATTCCCAAACCACACAAAGACCCAACAAAAAAAGAGAACTTCAGGCCTATCTCATGAATATTGATGCAAAAATACTCAATAAAATACTTGCAAACCGAATCCAAGAACACATTAAAGATATCATCCACCAAGACCAAGTAGGCTTCATTCCAGGCATGCAAGGGTGGTTCAACATATGGAAATCCATCAATGTAATCCACCACATAAACAAACTGAAAGGAGAAAAACCACATGATAATCTCCTTGGATGCCGAAAAAGCATTTGACAAAGTCCAACACCCATTCATGTTTAAAGTATTGGAGAGTTCAGAGACACAAGGCACATATTAAACATAGTAAAGGCAATATACAGCAAGCCAACAGCCAACATCAAACTCAATGGAGAGAAACTTAAATCAATTCCACTGAAATCAGGGACAAGACAAGGCTGCCCACTCTCTCCATATCTCTTCAACATAGTACTTGAAGTCCAAGCCAGAGCAATAAGACAACTAAAGGAGATCAAAGGGATACAAATTGGAAATGAAGAGGTCAAAGTGTCACTATTAACAGATGATATGATAATATATATGAGTGACCCCAAAAATTCAACCAGAGAACTCCTCCAGCTGATAAACACCTTTAGCAAAGTGGCAGGATACAAAATCAACTCAAAAAATCAGAAGCCCTTCTTTACACAAAAGACAAAAGGGCTGAGAAAGAAATTAGGGAAAGGATACCATCTTCAAAACAAAGTGACTGCCTAAAGATTGGGAAAGAATCTTCACTAACCCTTTATCTGACAGAGGACTAATATCCAGTATATGTAAAGAATTAAAGAAACTGAAAAGCAACAATCTAAGTAATCCATTTAAAAAATGGGGAACAGAGCTAAACAGAGAATTCTCTGTAGAGGAATATAGAATGGCAGAGAAACACTTAAAGAAATGTTCAACCTCATTAGCCATTAGGGAAATGCAAATCAAATCGACCATGAGATTTCACCTTACACCCTTCAGAATGGCCAAGATAAAAAACTCAAGTGACAACACATGCGGGAGAGGTTGTGGAGAAAGGGGAACCCTCCTCCATTGCTGGTGGGAATGTAAACTGGTACAACCACTTTGGAAGTCAATCTGCCACTTTCTCAGACAACTAGGAATAGTGCTTCCTCAAGACCCTGCTATACCACTGCTAAGTATATACCCAAAGTTTGCTCAAGTACAGAAAAGGGATATTTGCTCAACCATGTTTATAGCAGCATTATTTGTAATAGCCAGAACCTGGAAACAACCCAGATGTCCATCAACGGAGGAATGGGTACAGAAATTGTGGTATTTTTACAAAATGGAATACTACTCAGCAATCAAAAAAGAGGAAATCATGAAATTTGCAGGCAAATGGTGGGATCTACAAAAGATCATTCTGAGTGAACTATCCCAGAAGGAGAAAGACAAACATGGAGTATACTCTCTTATATAGACCCAAAACATATGATAAACATAATGAAATCTATACACCTAAAGAAGATAATCAAGACAGAGGACACGAGGTATGATGATCAATCCTCATTTAGAAAGACAAATGGGATATGCATTGAACGTATGACAAGAGTCTACTGAAGAAAGCGTCTGAAAGACTCTACCTAGCAGTGTTCCAAAGTAGATACTAAGACTCATAACCAAACCTTCGTCAGAGTGCAGGGAATCATATGAAAGAAGGGGAGTTTGATGTGGAAAGAATAGGAGCTCCACAAGGACCAAACATATCTGGGCACAGGGTCTTTTCTGAGATGGACACTCAACCAAAGACCATGAGGGGATAAAACCTAGAACCTCTGCTCAGATGTGACCTGTGATAGCTCAGTAATCAATTGGTTTCCCATAGTAAGGGGAACAAGGACTATTTCTAACAGGAACTCAATGACTGGCTCTTTGACCTGCCCACCTCCCAAGGGAGGAGCAGTACTGTTAGGCCACAGAGGAGGACTTTGCAGCCAGTCCTGAAAATACCTGACAAAACAGAGTCATATGAAAGGGGAGGAGGTCCTCCCCTATTAGTGTACTTGGAAAGGGGCAGGGAGGAGATGAGGGAGGGAGGGTGAGATTGGGGAGGAAATGAGGGATACAGCTGGGATACAGAATTAACAAAATGTAACTAATGAGAATAATAATAATAAAAAAGAAAATATAATGAAAAAAAACTCTGAACCCTTAAAAAAATAAATAAAAGTATGAAAAAAATAGCCAAACATTTAAGAGAAAAAAAAATCCAGCTGTACTACTCCTAGGTATAAACTCCCAAATGCCCCACAATTCAATAAGGACAATTGCTCACCTATGTTCATAGAAACTTTATTTGTAATATCCAGAATGTGGAAAAACTCAGATGTCCCTCAACTCAGGGATGAATACAGAAATTGTGGTACATTTACATAATGGAATACTACTCAGCAATTAAAAACAAGGAAATCATGAAGTTTACAGGTAAATGGTGGGAGCTAGAAATGATCATCCTGAGAGAGGTAACCCAGAAGCAGAAAGACACATATAGCATATACGCACTTATAAGTGGACATTAGCCTTGTTATATAGAATAAACATACTAAAATTTATAGTCCTAAAGAAGCTAAACAATAAGGAGGACCATAAGGAAGATGCTTGATCCTCATTCAGAAGGGCAAACAGGATAGACATCGGATGTAGGATAAGATGAGCAACAGGACAGAAGCCTTCCACAGAGGACTTCTGAAAGACTCTACCCACCAGGGTATAAAAGGTGACACTGAGAATCATAGACAAACTTTAGGCAAGGTGCCTGAATCCTTATGGTAGAAGAGGGAAATAGAAAGACATGGAAGATACAGGAATACCATGAGAAGATCAACAGTGCCAAAATCTCTATACCCCATTTTAATGGGAGTATTTGTTTTATACATACACACACACACACACACACACACACACACACACACACACACACACAGAGAGAGAGAGAGAGAGAGAGAGAGAGAGAGAAAGAGAGAGAAAAAGATTTATATTTTTTAGTTATTTATATATTTTGGATAACAGAGCTCTATTAGATGTGACATTGGTAAAAATCTTTTAACAATCTGTAGACTGCCAGTTTGTCTGAATGATGGTGTCATTTGCCTTATAGAAACTTTTCAAATTCATTGTGCATCATTGATTAATTGTTGATCTGAGTGCCCATGGTTCAGAAAGTAATCTCCCAACAATGCATTATGCAGAGAGAATCTAAATGGGAGGTAACCATTAAATACATCCCTTCAGAGCTCAAGGAATCCTGAGAAAGAGGAGGAAGAAAGAGTTTAAAAACCAGAAAGATTAGAAGACACTAAGAGAACAGGTCCTCTGAAATAATTAAGCAAGGTACACATGAAATCATAGGGAATGAAGTAGCTAATATAGCACCTGCACCAAGTCCTCTGCATATATATTGTAGCTATTAGCCTAATATTTTTATGGGATTCTTAAGTGTAAGAATGGTTTGGTCGATGGGGGCAAGATGGCGGCGCCAGGAGGACTCTCATTCTGAGGAGCAGCACAGCAGGATTGGCACAGTGACCAGCAATCAGAACTCGCAGCCATAAAACACAAGTGATTGTGTTTCACAGGTGAGAGGATACCCCACGGTGGGGGATTCAATCAGCTTTAACTCACCCGGCTACACCGCGGAAGAGATCCCTGTTCTGCCAGGCGCTTGGTCGCCAGCCCAGAGCTACCCGCCAGCGCAATCTGGTCACGGTCCCAGACTGAACTGTGGGCCCACAACACCATAGACTGGATTTCCCAGTCGAGAGATAACCCAACGGAGCAGGAAACAATTGGGACCGACCTCAGGTTACCCAGACATCCCCTGGAAAAGACTCGGGTTCCGCGGGTGCCCCAGGAGCCAGTCCGGACCCAGAGCCGGGACACAGGCACCTGCCTGCGCACGTGATTCGCCACCTCAGATAGAACTGTGGGCACCAGGGCACCAGGGCACCAGACTGTGTGTCTCTGGTAGGAGGAAACCCCCAGCAGAGGGGGTCAGCAGCTCTAAAGCTTAGGACACCCAGCACCAAAACACTTCCTGGACTCACACAGACTCTAGTGCAGGCAGGAGCGCTATGCTATGCCACCATCATTGAGTTCCCCTAGGGCACTGGGACACACAGCTGCATCCTCAGACATACAAAAGCCAGAGAGCCATTACAGCAGCCCTCAGATACAGTGCCAAGGATCAACCAGTTATCCCTAGATAGACTGTCAAAACTGTGGGAATCCCTGGTCCTTCAAGAGGGCTGCACCCACAGCTTCTGGACCAGAGTGGTGCCTGCAGCCGCCATCCCAGACAGAGACACACAGCTTCTGGTCCAGAGTGAGGCACCCAGCCTCCAGACCAGAACAGTGCCCCCAGGTGCCAACTCAACCTAGGTGCACATTCTCTAGGTCCAGAGCAGAGCAATCAGCCTCTGGCCCAGAGACTTGCTGAGTGCACCTCCCACTTTCTCAGACAGAACTGTGCGCCCCAGG
>NW_026590571.1:1702761-1714031 GCF_907164565.1 Psammomys obesus | reverse complement strand
AAACAAAGCGACTGCCTACAGATTGGGAAAGAATCATCACCAACCCTTTATCTGACAGAGGACTCATATCCAATATATATAAGGAACTAAACAAGCTGAAAAGCAATAAACCAGTAATCCATTTTAAAAATGGGGAATAGAGCTAAACAGAGAATTCTCTGCAGAGGAATATCGAATGGCAGAGTAGCACTTAAAGAAATGCTCAACCTTATTAGCCATTAGAGAAATGCAAATCAAAACAACCTTGAGATTTGACCTTACACCGATCAGAATTGCCAAGATGAAAAACTCAAGGGACAACACATGCTGCAGAGGTTGTGGAGAAAGGGGAACCCTTCTCCACTGCTGGTGGGAATGTAAACTTGTACAACCACTCTGGAAATCAATCTGGCACTTTCTCAGACAACTAGGAATAGCGCTTCCTCAAGATCCAGCCATACCACTCCTAGGCATATACCCAAAAGAGGTGCAAGTACACAAAAAGGACATTTGCTCAACCATGTTTGTAGCAGCTTTATTTGTAATAGCCAGAAGCTGGAAACAACTCAGATGCCCCTCAACTGAAGAATGGATGCAGAAACTATGGTACATCTATACAATGGATTATTACTGAGCAATGAAAAATAAGGAAATCATGAAATTTGCAGGTAAATGATGGGACCTGGAAAGGATCATCCTGAGTGAGTTGTCCCAGAAGCAAAAAGACACGCATGGTATATACTCACTTATATAAACATACAATATAGAATAAACCCACTAAAATCTGTACATCTAAACAAACTAAGCAAAAGAGAGGACCCTAACTAAAATGTTCAATCCCCATCCTGAAAGGCAAAGAGGATGGACATCAGAAGAAAAAGAAAATAGGAAACAACCTCGGAACCTGCTACAGAGGGCCTCTGAAAGCCAGAAGAATACAGGAAACAACCTTGAAACCTGCCACAGAGGGCCTCTGAAAGCTTCTGCAGTATAGACTGTCAAAGCAGATGCTGAGCCTGATGGCCAACTGATGGGCAGAATGAATGGAATTCTATGTAAGAAGTGGGAAATAGTAAGAGCTGGAAGGGACAGGAACTCCACAAGGAGAGGAACAGAACAAGATAATTTGAACACAGGGAACTTCCCAGAGACTCATACTCCAACCAAGGACTATTTGTGGAGATGACCTGGAACCCCTGCACAGGTGTAGCCCATGGCAGATCAGTGTCCAAGTGGGTTACATAGTAATGGGAAGAGGGACTGCCTCTGACATAATCTGATTGGCCTGCTCGTTGATCACTTCCCCCTGAGGGGGGAGCAGCCTTATCAGGCCACAGTAGAGGACAATGTAGCCACTTTTGATGAGAACTGATAGACTAAGATCAGAAAGAAGAGGAGAACCTCCCCTTTCAGTGGACTTGGGGAGTGGCATGCATGCAGAAAGGGGAGGGAGGGTGTGATTGGGAGGGGAGGAGGGAGGGGCTTATGGGGGGATACAAAATGAAAAAGTGTAATTAATAAAAAATTAAAATATATATATATTATAATTAAAAAAAATAATGGTTGGGTCTCTCACTCATGTGCCTACTCTGGGAAGTCTTCTCCTTCTGTTGGGATGCCATGTCCAAATTTGATATGATAGCCTATGTTTCATTTTATTATATTTTATTTTGTCCTGTTAGGTTGTTATTTCTTAGAGACCTGCTCTTTTTTAATGAGAATCAGAAAAAGAGTGGATCTGTAGTAGATGGGAGGGGAGCTCGAGAACTGGAAGTAGAGAGAGGAAAAACCGTAATCAAGATATGTTGTAGGAAAAATACTATAATTTCAATAAAAGCAATAAAAATGTGACTAGCAATGATGTAGTCCCTGGTCAACAATGCAGTGGGAATTACATGGGCCCAAGGTGAAGAACTGCAGTGCAGACTGAAGATCCAAATATAGTCCCAGAGAATTCACACAGAACTGTTGGTACCAAGTAGAATATGATAGAGATAGTTCTTGAATGTCCCACAGAGCTGTTGTTACAGAATACCATATGACAGACATGGTGTTTCAAACTCCCTCTTAATTATCTCTTTCAGATACCAAGAAGTTAAATGCTTTTGCTGTAAGTGTCAAATTCAGAGCATTGTGGGTTAGAAGTATGGAAAACTGGTGCTAGTCAATATGACGATCCTAAACAACTCACAAGTCAATCCATGGCAGACTAGAGAGAAGAATTTATCAAACCAGCTGTTATCCCATTAGATCTCAGGGAGGGTTGGCCTTCTGCAGAATAAAGCATATAATGTCTTATTTCCTATGAATTAGTTCCGTCTGGCTACACAAAAAATTAACAATATAAAAATTTGGTGACAGCACATGCCTGTAATCCCACCTCTCTGGCAGGCAGAGGCAAGTGGATAGCTGTGATTTCAAGGCCAGCCTGGTCTACAAAGCAAGTCCAAGACAGCTAAGCCTACACTGAGAAACACTGTCTCAAAAAGAAATAAACAAACAAAAAATTGTTGACAAGTCAAACAGTGGTGGAGTACGCCCAGCACTTAGGAGACAGAGGCTGGCGGGTTTTGTGAGTTCAAGGCCACTCTGGTCTATAGAGTGAGTATCAAGACAGCTGAGGCTATACAAAGAAATCTTGTCTTGAAAACAACAACAAGAACAAAATGGTGACAAAAAACACATAAATATAGCCAAGCACGGTGACACAAACCTGTAATCCCAACACACGGTGAGGCAGAAGCATGTAGATCTCTGTGAGTTCGAGGCCAGATTTGTCTACAAAGTAAGTCCAGGATAGGCAAGGCTACACAAAGAAACCCTGTCTCAAACAAACAGAACAAAACAAAAATTAAAATCAAACAAACAAACAAATGTATGCCTTCAAATTCTGGAAGTTAGAAGTCAAAAAAGAAATAAAAAGTTAGTTGGAATTGGATCCTTCTGGAGGCTCTGAAAGAGAATCTATTGCAAGCTGATCTCATGTCTTCTGGAAATTTGCCTGTATCTATACTTACATCATTTACAAGCTCATAACTACTGTACATTTTAATAATTCTGAATATCTTGTAAGCCAAATCTTCTTTCTCTATTCCCTGAGCTGGTATTAGATATTTTTGGCAATCTGAAAATCAATTCAAATTTTACACTCAGTTATATAAATTTATTCATTCATGTCCTATGTACAGACATTTACACAAAAACCTTTAGAGTTGTTTTTGTGATGAAATTATTCTAGTATTTTCACAATTAAACTTGAGGAAAATTGATATTAAATATTCTACCTATCAACAAAATATACCTCCAACTATAACTTCAGTGATTCATCCATTCTTTAGAGATTTTTAATACTTTCATGTATTTCAAACTTATATTAGTATATTTATTTTAAAATAGCAGATATTTTGTTATAATTATATATGTTATGTTTAATTTAAGTTTATTTTATGTTGTTTGTTGTCTCGAGGCAAAGTATATGCTTACATATTAATCTTATGCATTACAACATTTAGGGACTTCGCATTATTAATATTTATCATAAATATATTTTATTCATTTAACATATTCATGTTAATATACAAAATATAGCATTTGTATTTCATAAGTATGACACATTTCATTTATTGATTTATTAACAAGAAATATAATCAACTCAATTTTCCATGTTATATATCATATTTAATATAGCTTCTCATAGATAAGATAGCTTTATCTAATCTCGTTATATTTATTTAAACCATGAATAAATACTGGTTTTGAGTTTTGCTAATAAAATATTTCTCTTCTCTTCTTCTTCTGTTTGTTTTTCAAAACAGAGTTTCTCTGCATAGTCCCAGCTATCTTGGAACTTGCACTGTAGGCCAGGCTAGCCTTGAACTCATAGAGATCACCTGACTCCTGAGTGCTACGGTTAAAGGCATGCACTACCACTGCCTGGCTACATTTTTTTTTCTTAATGCAACATTTTATTCTGTTACTGTAATTACACAAATTTTCACATGAAATAACATTAAAATTGGGTTCTGAATTAACATGTAGTAGATTTATATGCTGTGAATGATGACAGCTTCTGTCTTACTCTGTTTCTAGTGACAATTAATCACAAATAACATATATTGATTTTATAGACATCACTAGATTAAATTTGAAGTAGTTTAACGTGTTTATTGAATTTTCTATAAATACGTAACAATTGTCCAGTTTGCCAGGTCTTCAGAAACTTAAATAGTAGCTACGTAATTCATCTAGAGTTCTCACACTTATTCTCTTGTATTTCCTTTTATAAGTTTATAAAGTCAATTTTCATCTTGTGTATTGCTACAGCAATCAGGGTATTCTGTGTACAGATTTTAAACAAAATAACCTTTAAAATACTTTCATTACTTTAATAGAATTTAGTATTTCTGCATTTAAATTTTGTGTTTAATTTTATTTGTGTTTAATTAAAATCTTTTTTCTAACTCATATACCTTTGATAACCTCTTTTTATATTAATTCTTTGTTTATAACATGTTAAATATAAATATTGATAGCACATATTTTAGCCACTGTTATTATTTTTTATTTTTTTCTTCACAATTTATTCATTATATATCCTGATTGAAGCCCCCTCCCTAAACTTCCCAGTCCCACTCCCTCCCTCTTCTCCCCATCCCCTTCCCCTAGTCCACTGAAAGGGGGAGTTCTCCATTATTACTATCTGGCCACAGCATGCTAAGTTTCATCAAGCCTGCTTGGATCCTCTTCCTCTGTGGCCTGGCAAGGTTGCATCCTCAGGGGCAAATGATCAGAGAACAGTCAGCTGAGTTCATGATAAAGACAGCACCTGATCCCCTTGCTCAGAGATCCACATGGAGACTGAGCTGCCAATCAACCACATCTGAGCAAGGGGTCTAGGTCTTCTCTATGCATGGTTCTCCATTGGTTCATCATCAGTCTATGCAGGACCCCGTGAGCTCAGATCTTTTAGTTTTGTTGGATTCACTGTGGGGCTCCTGTCCACTCATGTCCCTCTACCCATAATCCTCTCTTCCTCCATAAGACTCCCTGCACTCTGCCCAAAGTTTGGCCCTGAGTCTCAACATCTGCTTTGATCCCCTGTTGGGTGGATCCTTTCAAAGGACCCTTTACAGTAGACTCCCATCCTGTTTCCTCTCTTCCACCACTTCTGGTGTCTATCCTGTTTGACATTCTAATGAGATTTAAGCATCCTGCCTAGGGTCCTCCTTAGTGTTTAGCTTCTTTAGGTCTGTCGATGGCTGTCCTATATTACATGGATAATATCCACTTATTAAGTGAGTGTACACCGTGGCTGAATTTCTGTTTCTGGGTTACCTCACTCAGGATAATCTCTTCTGGTTCTATTCATTTGCCTGCAAATTTCATGATATCCTTGTTTTTAATAGCTGAGTAGTACTCCATTGTGTAGATGTACCAGAATTTCTTTATCCATTCCTCCATTGAAGGACATCTAGGTTGTTTCAAGATTGTGGTTATAACAAATAAAGGTGCTATGAACATAGTTAAGCAAAAGTTCTTATTGAATGGTAAGGTATCTTTGAGTATATACCCAGAAGTGGTATAGCTGGATCATGAAGTAGTGCTATTCCCAGGTTTCTGAGAAGTACAGGATTGATTTCCAAACTGGTTGTACATGGTTGCACTCCCACTAGCTATGGAGGAGGGTTACCCTTTCTCAATAGCCTCTCCATATATGTTGTTAATTAAGTTTTGAATTCCCTGTTAAGAATTCTCTGTACCCAATCTGTAAGTGGATTATTTGGTTTGTTGGTGTCTAATTTATTCAGTTTTTCATATATTCTATATATTAGCTGTCTGTCAGATGTAGGGTTGGTGAAGATGTTTTACCAGTCAGTAGGCTTTCATTGGACTCTGATGATTCTGTCCTTTGCTTTACAGAACTTTTCAGTTTCATGAGGTCCCATTTATTAATTGTAGATCTTAGAGCCTGAGCTGTTGATGTTCATTTCAAGAAATTGTCTCCTGTGCCAATGAGTTTGAGCCTCTTCCCAACATTTTCTACCAACTGATTGTGTCTAGATTTATGTTGAGATCTTTGATCCAATTGGTCTTTAATTTTGTGCAGGGTGATAAAATTGGGTCCATTTGCATTTTCTACATGTAGATTCCCAGTTAGACCAGCACCATTTGTAAAGGATGCTAAGATGCTATCTTCTTTCCGTTGTATGTTTTTGGTACCTTTGTCAGAAATCAGTTGTCCATAAGTGTGTGGGATTATTTCTGGGTCTTCTATATTATTCTGTTGATACACCAGTCCATTTCTATGCTAGTAGCATACAGTTTTTATGATTGTTTCTCTATAGTACAGCTTGAGATCAGGGACGGAGATACCTCCAGAAGATCTATTATTGTACAGGATTATTTTAGCTATTCTGGGTTTCTTGTTTTTCCATATGAAATTGTGAATTGTTCTTTCAAAGTCTGTAAAGAATTGGATTCGTATTTAATGGAAATTGCATTGAATCTGTAGATTGCTATTGGTAGGATGACCATTTTCACTATGTTTATCTTACCTATCCATTAGCATGAGAGACCTTTCCATCTTCTGATAACTTCTTCAATTTATTCATAGATTTTAAGTCTCTTTCATACAAGTCTTGCACTTGCTTGGTTAGAGTTACACCTAGGTACTTTACTTCTTTTGGGGCTATTGTGAAGGATGTTGTTTCCCTAATTTCCTTTTCAGCCCATTTGTCTTTTGTGTACAGAAGGACAACTGATTTTTTTTCCAAGTTAAATTTGTATCCAGCCACTTTTCTGAAGGTGTTTATTAGCTATAGGAGCTCCTTTGTAGAATTTTGGGGTCACTCATGTATACTATCATGCCATCTGCAAATAGTGATACTTTTACTTCTTCCTTTCTGATTTAAGACTGCTTGACCTCCTTTATTTTTCTTGTTGCTCTAGCAAGGACTTCAAGAATTACGTTGAAATAAACAGCAACCTTGCCTTTTCCTTGATTTCAGTGGGATTACTTTAAGTTTATCTCCATTTAACTTGATGTTGGTTATAAGCTCGCTGTATATTGCCTTTGTTATATTTAGGTCAGTGCATTATATCCCTGATCTCTCCAGGACTTTAAACAGGGAAGAGTGCTGGATTTTATCAAATGCTTTTTCGGCATCTAAGGAGATGATGATTTTTTTTCTTTCATTTTGATTTTATGGTGGGTTATATTGATGGATTTCCATATATTGAACCACCCCTGCATACCTGGGATGAAGCATACTTGGTCATTGTGGATGATATCTTTGATGTGGTCTTGGATTCAATTTGTGAGTATTTTGTTGAGTATTTTTGTATAAGTGATCATAAGGCAGATTGGCCTGAAATTCTCTTTCTTTGTTGGGTCTTTCTGAGGTTTAGGTCTCAAGGTGACTGTGACTTCATAGAATGATGTTGGTAATTTTCCTTCTGTTTCAATTTTGTAGAATAGTTTGAAAAGTATTGGAGTTAGCTCCTTTTTTTTTTTTTTTTTGAAGGTCTGGTAGAATTCTGCACTTAAACCATCTGGTCCTGGGCTTTTTTTTTTTTTTTTGGATGGGGGACTTTTGATGACAGCTTCTATTTCCTTAGGGCATATAGGATTTTTTAATGTATTTACATGGTTTTGATTCAGCTTTGGTAAACTGAATCAATCAAAACATTTTTCATTTCTTCTATGTTTTCAAATTCTGTTGCATATAGGCTTTTGTTGTAAGACCTAATGATTGTTCCACTATCTTCAGTGTCTGTCATTATGTCCCCTAATTCATTCTGATTTTGCTGATTTGGGTATTATCTCTCTGCCTTTTTGTTAGTATAGCTATGGGTTTGTCTATCTTGTTTATTTTCTCAAAGAACTAGCTCTTGCTTTCATTGATCCTTTGAACTGTATTCTTTGTTTCTAGTTTATTGATTTCAACCCTGAGTTTAATTATTTCCATCAGTTCTCCTCTAGAGTGTGTCTGCTTCTTTTTTTTTCCCTAGGGCTTTCTGGTGAGCCATTAAGTTGCTTGTATGAGATGTTTTGAATTTCTTTTTGAAAGCACTTAGTGTTGAGGACCATTTTTTTCATGGCTTCTGTTTGAATCATTATTTCTCAGTTTAATTTCTGTTTTGTTGACCTGTCCTTTGTTGAGAGTGCAGTGTTGATGTATCCCACTATTAATGTGTGTAGACCTATGTGTGGTTTAAGTAGTATTAATATTTCTTTTACAAATGTGAGTGCCCTTATATTTGTGACATAGATATTTAGAAATATAATGTCTTCCTGTTGGAATTTTCCTTTAAGAAGTATGAAGTGACCTTCCCCATCTGTTTTGATTAATTTTGTTTGAAATTTTATTTCATTAGATATTAAGATGGCTACTTCTGCTTGGTTTCTTTTTAGGTTATTTTTAATTTTTATTTTTATATAAGTTACATTTTATTCACTTTGTATCCTCCCAACTGTAGCCCCTTCCATCATCCATTTCCAACCCCATCTCCCTCCTTCATCTCCTCCCATGCCCCTCAGATCAATTTTCTTGGAAAACAGTCTTCCTGTCCTTTACTCTCAGGTAATGTCTATCTTTGTGACTTAGGTGTGTTTCTTGTATGCATAAGATTATTGGTTCTTGTTTATGCACCCTTTCCGTTAGTCTGTCCCTTTTATTGGATAATTGAGTCCATTGATATTGAGAGAGATTAATGAGCAAATCCTATTATTTTGATGCTGGTTGTAGTGATGTGTTGGTGTACATGGCTACTTTTAGTTTTGTTGCAGTGTATTTTCCTGAGGGTAGTTAGCTTTCTTGAGTTGTATTTTTCCTTATAGTACCTTCTGTAAGACTGGATTTGTGGGTAGGTAATGTTTAAATTTGTTTTTTTCTTTGCATATCTTGTTTTCTCCATATATGATGATTGAGAGTTTTGCTGGGGATAGTAGCCTGGGCTGACATCTGTGTTCTCTTAGGGTGTACATGATATCATCCAGGTCTTTCTAGCTTTCATGGTCTCTGTTGAAAAGTGAGGTGTGATTTTGATGGGTTTGCCATTAGATGGTACTTGGTCTCTTTCCCTAGCAGGTTTTAGTAGTTTTCCTTTGTTCTGTGTACTTATTGTATTGGTTATAATGTGGAAATGTTATTTTTTTTTTCTGGTTTAATATACTAGGTGTTCTGTAGGACTCTTGTGTGCTTATAGGCCTCTCCTTTAAATTGGGGAAATTTCTTTCCATGATTTTGTTGAAAAATATTTTCTAGGCCTTGGAGATGGGAGTCTTCTTTTGCCTCTATTCCTACTATTCTTAAGGTTTTGTCTTTCCATGTTGTCTTGGATTTCTTAGATGGTTTGTATCAGGAATTTTTTAGATTTAACATTTTCTTTGATGGATACATCAATTTCTTCCATTGTATCTTTCAAACCTGAGATTCTTTCTTCCACTTCTTGTATTCTGTTGGTTATGTTTACTTCTGTAGTTCCTGTTTTCTTCCTTAAGTTCTCCATCTCCATGATTTCCCCCATTTGTGTTTTCTTTAATTTTTCCAATCCCATCTTCAGATCTTGAACCATTTTGTTGATTTCCTTTACTGACTGACTATATTTTCCTTCAATTCCTTCACCTGTTTATTTAAACATTCCTCTGTTTTTTTTATTTATTTTCAGTGATTTTATTATTTCTTTCCTGAAGGCCACAAACTGTCTGCATCTTCCTGTATTTCTTTATGGAAGACCTTAATGTATTTGGCTTTATCTTCCTCTATTTCTTTAAACATATTTGTTTCCTCCCTTATCCTCTTCATAAACATAGATGTAAAGTTATCTTCTTGAATTTCACTTATGTTAGGGTATCCAGGGCTACTTGCTCCCGGATAGCTGGGTTCTGGAGATGCCACATTGTTTTGGCTTTTGTTGGTTGTGATTTTACACTAGTCTCTACCATTTGGGCTTTCTCAGATGTTGGCTGTTAGTTTCTGGTGCTTTCTGGAATCCCATTGTGGATGAATCCCATTGACAGGAAGATAGTTGTTCCAGAAAGAGGCCTCCTCAGCTTTTTGGGTATATTCATCTAATGGCCTCTGCTTCTCAGGGAAGTGCTACAGCTCACCTCAGGTGTATGGAACTGTGGGATAACTGATGTTTTTGGTAGTCAACAGGGCTCTCCTCTCACCAGGAGAAGTCCTGGAAATATCTGCCCTACCACTGGGTTCTTGCTCTGAATTTAGTGAGCTGTTGCTGCTGCTCTTACACTGTATTTGCTGGGCACAGCCTTCTTGAAGAACCAGGGAATCCCTCGGTTTGGTCAGTTTAGATAGAGAAAAAGGTTGTACTTGGAGGAGTGTCTGGGGACTGATTTTGTGGATCCCAGGCTTCTGTACTTCTGAGTTTGGAGCTCTGTGGCCCAGTACCCAAGTGGTTGTCATGGCAGGTTGAAGGAGTCTAGAGTCTGAAGCCCGAGAGAACCCAGGAACTTTCACAGGACTTGCTGGGAGTAGTGAGGTTGGACATGATGTTTTCCTCAGAGTGGGGTTTCCTTCCTATAGGGAGACCTAGTCTGTGTTGTTGGGTATCCACAATTCAGTCTGAGAGGGTGAGTAGAGCGTTCAGGTACAGGCAGCCACTATTAAATTTTAATGTAAAATCTTTAAACAATTCTATAAGCTGTGTGTATGTCATTGGGGTTTTTGTTTTGTTATTTATTCCCTTGACCTATTTTTAAGATTTCTTTATTTTTCTTTTATGTGTATGAATGTTTTGTCTGCATGTTAATTTTATTCACAATGTCAGTTCAGTGACCCCAAAGACCATACTATGGCATCAAATCCTCTGAAATAGAACTTAGAGATATCTGTAGGCCACTATATGGATGCTATGGACCAAACTTAGGTATTCTGTGAGAGAAACAAGAGCTCTGATTATTTACGGAGGCGGGGCAAGATGGCGGCGCCAGGAGGACTCTCATTCTGAGGAGCAGCACAGCAGGATTGGCACAGTGACCAGCAATCAGAACTCGCGGCCATAAAACACAAGTGGTTGTGTTTCTCAGGTGAGAGGATACCCCAAGGTGGGGGATTCGATCAGCTTTAACTCACCTGGCTAAACCGCGGAAGAGATCCCCGTTCCGCCAGGCGCTTGGTCGCCAGCCCAGAGCTACCCGCCAGCACGATCTGGTCACGGTCCCAGACTGAACTGTGGGCCCACAACAACATAGACTGGATTTCCCAGTCGAGAGATAACCCAACGGAGCAGGAAACAATTGGGACCGACCCCAGGTTACCCAGACATCC
>NW_026590571.1:1683195-1687761 GCF_907164565.1 Psammomys obesus | reverse complement strand
ACCCCTGTACAGGTGTAGCCCATGGCAGTTCAGTGTCCAAGTGGGTTACATAGCAAAGGAAAGAGGGACTGCCTCTGACATAATCTGATTGGCCTGCTCGTTGATCACTCCCCCCTGAGGTGGGAGCAGCCTTACCAGGCCACGGTAGAGGACAATGCAGCCACTTTTGATGAGAACTGATAGACTAAGATCAGAAAGGAGAGGCGAACCTCCCCTATCAGTGGACTTGGGGAGTGGCATGCATGCAGAAAGGGGAGGTAGGGTGGGATCGGCAGGGGAGGAGGGAGGGGCTTATGGGGGGATACAAAATGAATAAAGTGTAATTAATAAAAAAATAATAATAATAAAAGATTAAAAAAAATCAAAAAACAAAAAAAAAAAAAACAAAAAACAAGAGCTCTAAACCACTGAACCAACTTTCTAGTCCCTAAGGAAAACATTTACAATAAATTGACTAGCTTCTGAATCAATTTTCCTCTTTGATTCAAAATTTCTCTAATTAAACAAGTTCATGTCCTAAAATTCATTCTTCATCTTTATTCTGATCAGTCCTTTGCTATATAATGTGTGATACTCAATTTCTGGGTTCTTCCACACATCTGGGTGGTAACTAGACTTTACAAAAAAGAGTAATTAATTACTAATGAAACCCATAACTCATGAGAGAATGCAGTGTCTTGTGTATTGGGTTAATTGTGCTAACTATTGTAACAAACTGGTTTTACATTAGGTTGCAATTTTATTTGTATATGTTAATTTAAATAATTAGCAAAATAATTAAGTCATAAAACACTAAATGTCATGCTGTTCACTAAAGGCAGAGATAAGGAAAATGTGTATATCTCTAATTCTATTGCTCAAAACTAAACTCAGAAACAGCCAGAGTGCTAAGAACAACAAATTAATTAGTAGAATGAAAAAGAAAATATTTAATATAAAGATCATCATCTATATATAGAAAGTCATTTAAGCAAAAAAGGCTGTAACTCATAAAATCATATTTTGCAGTTTTTATCCTGAGAAAGTATGTTTACAATGAAGTTTGCATAAAAGGCTAAATCTGGAAGATTAAGAGAATGAATAAACATATCAATATGTTTTGTAGAATGATGCTCCACCATTATTGTGGTACCTGTCTACCTATTTTTGTTTTCTACTACCCTATCTTAAATCATGGCTTAAACAGACTCTTACTACAGTTTCTGAAAGGATACATTAAGTAAACTACTCAAAACATTTCTAGAAGAGAGAAGCTACAATTACCAGGAATCCCTAACTGGAAGAAAACAGAGTCACAATGAAGAATCCTGAGGAATAAGAATGGAAGGGATCACCATTGTGGGATAAAATATACATAGAAATCTGTCAATGACTTACTATGTCTGTGTCTCCTTTGCAAGTTAGTACAGAATGACTCTTGACTGCTAACAGGCCTTTGAAATATACTGACATGAGAGACCAAACTGCAGCTAAGCAGAAATAAAAATCTTAGGGCTTTGCAGAAGCCCATATGATGTGGCAGAAGACAAAAAAAAAAGGGGGGTTACTTCCATCAGGGAAAGCAGGAACATGTGCAGGTTCATACTGGATGTGACCTTACAAAGTGTAAAAGCTGTGAAGGAAGGCATTGTTCAGAAGCTGTCCTGAAGCTTGTGTGCCATAAAGTTGAAAGACGGAAGAAAGAGTGTTCCAAGTACTTCTGATTGTTAAAAATAGAATTCTAAATAAAGATTTATCAGATTATAAAACACTGAATAGAGAATATAATGACAGAGATCAGAATCTTTATCTTGTTGTTAGAGCCCATACGTCTTGGTCTGGGCTGTGCAATAAATTTTTAAAAGTTTAGAGGTATGGTTTGACTCAGAGGCCTTGCTTCAAACAGGGGAGCCATCCCTAGAAAACATTTTCTCAGGAAATATTAAGGAATCTACAACCCAGTGCAGAGTCCTTGGATGCATGATGCACTGTGGGAAAAGGGAGGCCTTAGTCTGATGAATTTGGTAATGGGTACCACAAAGGGAGAATAGGAGGCATAGGGTATATAGAAGTCAAGATATTGGCCACAAGGAATTATTTTGTGTTCTGTCCACCAGAGTTTGTCACAATATGTTCTGGTTTGGGATGTTCAGAGCAAGTAATGTCTCCAACTGAC
Organism: Psammomys obesus; assembly: GCF_907164565.1. Taxonomy (NCBI): domain Eukaryota; kingdom Metazoa; phylum Chordata; class Mammalia; order Rodentia; family Muridae; genus Psammomys; species Psammomys obesus. The sequence continues at coordinate 1,685,606 of NW_026590571.1, read as the reverse complement.
AGTCTAGTGTTTATTTTTTTTAATTTAAAATGATATATTTGAATTTTAATTAATTTTACATACATACATATATATATATATGAACATATGTTCGTATATGTATATACATACATGCCCCGGACCAGCAGGGCTTCAACGGGGTTCCTAAGGGAGAAGAGTGGAAAGATTTGGGGGGGGGGAGGACAAGAAGCGCAAGGAAGGGAACCAAGTCTGTTTGTCTGATCAAGGCTTCCGTTTATTAGAAAATTTTTACCCAACTTATATAGGGAGAAGGCAGGAAAGGGGGGAAGGTAAATAGCTGCTGCAGGAGACAGGAAGAGTGCTTTCATGTGTTAAATAGGGTGCCTGCAAGATAACTTAGGGATGTTTTCTCATGGATGCTCTAACAAACGGATGTCCTCACAGTCTCTCACCCATGAGTAAGGGTCCTAGATAACTTTCACTAAATAGCTTTAGGTCTCCACTAAATGACCTTTGCTCACTATTTGGCTTTGGCCTAGCAAACACCTTTTGTCTCCACTAGATAGCTTTGACTCACTAATTGACTTAGGCTTCAGTAGATAGCTTTGACTCACTAATTGACTTAGGCTTCAGTAGATAGCTTTGTCCTCACTAGATAGCTTTGGCTTTGGCTTCCGTAGATAGCTTTGGCTCCCGGCACATACATATATATACGAACATATGTTCATATATATATGTATATGTGAGTGTAAGTACCAAAAAATGCCAGAAGAGGGGTGTCAGATCTCTTGGAACTAGAGCTATAGGCAGTTTGTGAGATATCTGATATAGGTGCTGGGAACAAACTACTCTTATTAACCACTTATTAACCACTCTTATTAACTCTTATTAATCACTCCAGCATGGCTTTCTAGGGTTTCTTAGAGAAACATGGTCTTTGGAGGTGAGATTAGACACTATTGCTTTTTTTTAATATTTGTTTAACAATCAAGATGGGCAATGAAGTGTTTGGAAAAAAAAAAAACTACTTCCCATTACCTTCCCTTAATTTCTCTTACATCCCCAGTACAACTTTTTCCTCCCATCTTCTTTTTTGATGTAGTTCTTTTAAATATTTCGTTAGTTTTTGAGATAATAATATAATTCAACATTTCTTCCTCCCCTTTCCTCCCTTCAAACTTTCCTATTTACCCATTCTCTTTAAAATTTCTGGCCTCTTTTTGTTAAGTATAACTGTGTACATATATGTATATGCATATATATTCCAAAACATAACTTTCTAGTCTTCATAATATACTTGTATGTATGTTTTCAGGGCTGATGATTTAGAATTAGATAAGAAATTGATATGCTCTTCCCTGTGGAAGATGATTTATCTTGCTCTTAGCATTCCTTCATTGCCTGCAGTTCCTTGTGCAATGTTGGGGACCTATGGGGTTTTCTCCATTCATTTTTGCATGTTTACTGGTATCATCCTTATTCAGCTCATGTTGAGCAATCATGTTGGTGAGAATTTATGGGTCTCTGACATAACTAGGAGACACAATTTCACACAAAACTCCCTGATCTCTATCTCTTACAATCTTTCATTTTTCTCCTACACAATGCTCCCTAGGCCTTGGGTACAGGAGTGTTTTGTAGATGTATATATTGAGACTGGGCTATACAACTCTGCATTGTCATTGGCTGAGGTTTTCTGTAGTGGTATCCATCTATTGCAAAGGTGGCTATCTCTTGTTAAGGGGAGACAATAACACTTATACGTGGGTATAAGAACAAATGTTAATTTGTTTTTAGGGATTATGCTAGCTTAGTAAACAAGTGGTTGTCTGTATGTCTCTTCCAATACTGATAACTTCACTATCACTGGAAAGTTAGCTAAGATTTCAGTACCAGGTATGGCTTTACTGTTGTTGAGTGAGTCTTAAATTTCAATTAGAGAGCTACTGGTTACTGCTGAGGTATGTGTGCCACTACTGCACCCTTAGGGTTATCATATCATGCTTGTCGTGGTTCATAGGGTCATAGCAAGGTAGGACTGTTGTTTACTTACCCCTTTGGAAGTTTGAATGGTGTCTTCTGGTAATACGAAAAGTAGTCCTCAGGGAGGAGGGCTTTAGGTCAGTTCCTGTTAAGGGGTCCCTGGGTTATGTTTATGAAATTCATGCTGTCTTTAACAATAGGGACTTAACTTCTACCTCTGTCTTCCTAATTTCTTGTTACATAGCATCCCTCCATTTCTTTAAGAGTAAGAGTCCATTTACTGCTCACCATGTGTGCATGAATGCAGACTCATCTACTAGAGGATGGGTAGTCTGTCAGCAAGCACTTCCCCGAAGAAAGCTGACTTTCCCATATCCAGTTACCATTTCTTACCAATAGCTCTTTAAATATGGATAAGGTTTTTTTTTTTTTTTTTTTTTTTTTTTTTTTTTTTTTTTTTTTTTTTT
>NW_026590571.1:1624202-1683185 GCF_907164565.1 Psammomys obesus | reverse complement strand
TTTTTTTTTTTTTTTTTTTTTTTTTTTTTTTTTTTTTTTTTTTTTTTGTAACAGGATCCCACCTTGTAGTTTGGGATTTCCCGCATCTGGCTCTGTAGACCAGGCTGGACTTGAAGTTGATACAGTCCTCATGCCTCTGTCTATTAGAATTTTTCTGTTCTCTTCATTAAAGTTCCCTGGGGCTAAGGTTTAGTGATTATGTTATAAATGTATCAGTTCAGGCTGAACACCACAACATGAGTTGTTTTCTGTATCTTGACCAGTTCTGAATTTCTATGATGGTCTCTGCTGTAAAACAAACCCCCTTTAGTAAGGGATAAGAAGTACAATTACTAAGGAGATAAGGATAGACAGACTGCAGTTGAGAATTATACTGGTTTAGGAAACTGGAATTAGTAAGAATACCAAGGGAGAAAAACAAGTAATCCTCTTTTTTTTCCTTTTTTAAAAAATAACTTTTTTTACTTATAGTTTATTCACATTATATCCTAGCTGTAGCCTCCTCACTTGTCTCCTCCCAATCTCCACCCTCCATGTTCTTCTCCTATACCCGCCACCCTCTCTCTCTCCTCTTCTCCTATGCCCCTCCCCCAGTCCACTAATAGGGGAGGTCTTCCTCCCATTTCATCTTACCCTTGTCTGTCAGGACTCATCAGGACTGGCTGCATTATCTTCCTCTGTGTCCTGGCAAGGCTGCTCCCCCTTCAGGGGGAGGTGATCATAGATCCAGCCTCTAAGTCTATGTCCCAGACAGTCACTGTTCCCATTATTAGGAAACACTCTTGGACTCCTAGCTATGATGGGCCAAATCTGTGCAGATGGTTCATAGCAGCTTTATTTGTAATAGCAAGAAGCTGGAAACAACCCAGATGTTGCTCAGTTGAGGAATGGATACTGAAATTATGGTACATTTACACAAAGAAATACTATTCAGCAATTAAAAACAAGGAGATCATGAAATTTGCAGGCAAATGGTGGGAACTAGAGATCATCCTGAGTGAGTTATCCCAGAAACAGAAAGACACACATAGTATATATATATACACACTTATAAGTAGATATTAGACATATAATATAGGATAACCATGAAATTACTCCTCTTAAGAGTCTATGACATCATCAGCCATGGATAGCTGCCTAGCTGTACTATGCCAGGAATGGATTCTCTCTTTTTGAACAGTCTTTTGTCCTATTAGACTGCTATTGGTTAACCTCAAAACATAAGTGTCACTATTGTGCCATTAGACCTAGCTTTTGAAGCTGGCCATTGTTACAATTCATAGAATTTGCATCTGTGTAGAACTACTTAAGTTTTTTTCCCCCTTTGGCAGCGTGCACTGCACCTTTGGATAGTATGAGAACTAGTCCTCAGGTAGAAAGCTTTTAGGTCAGTTGCTGCTCAATTCTTCCATATCCTATGTCTGAGGTGTGTACTGTCTTTAGCAGTAGGCTTTTACCCTCAAGATCTAGCAGATAAACAAGGGAAATGGCAATAACTAATATTATTTTGAGAATCTCATGGACTCCCCTGACCAACACTTCACAGTGAGCTTTCCCATGCACAGTACTTGGGTTTCAATAGAATGTAGCTCTCAGGGTGAGCATTGTCTGGCATTATCTGCCAACATTCCAAGCATAGACGTTAGATTATTTGTGGCTCTTGGAGTCTATATCTTGAATTCTATAAGCCTTAAACCTCCTATTCTCTTTTTTTTGTACCTATTACCAATTCCACCAGACTAAGGCCTCCCTTTTAATGTTTCCTTATGGGTTCTTCCTTTTTTTTTTCTACTTGGTGTTTTCTCTCCCTTTGTGTTGCCTTCCTTTCTCCTTACCATATAAAATTCCTGTCCTATTTTCCCATTATCCCCTTATAATACCTCTGGGGGCATTTCTTTAATTGTTAATTGATATAAGTTTTCCCAACCACAATGTAAGTAGTGTCATTCCTAATTGAACAGGCCTGTCTCAGTCATTATTATATTACTGTGAAGAAAGTGAACATTACTAAGGCAACACTGATAAGAGAAAACCTTTAATTGTGGCCACTCACAGTTATAGAGTTTTAGTTTATTATCAGCATGGTAGGAATCATGGTAATATGAAACAACACTTAGAGTAGTAGCTGAGAGCAATATCCTGATCCATAGAAAGAAAGAAGAGACTCTGGGTCTACCATGTGCTTTTGAAACCTCACAGCTCACCCTCAGAGACATACATCAATAATTAAGAAATCTTTATAATTCTTTCAAATATGTCACTCCCTGATAACTATACTTTCAAACAGATAAGCCTATGAGAACCATGCTTTTTTATAAAAAAAATATTTTTTTATAAATTAAATTTTATTTTTAATTTTAATTTTTATTAATTAAAATTTATTTACTTTATATCTCCCCCTGTAGCTCTCTACCACCTCTCCTCCCAATTCCAATCTCCCTCTCTTTTCTCCATCCATACCCCTTCCCCAGTCCACTGATAAGGGAGATCCTCCTCTACTTCCCTCTGATCCTAGTCTTTCAGGTCTCATCAGGAGTGGCTGCATTGTCTTTTTCTGTGGCCTGGTAAGAATGTTCTCCCCTCAGGGGGGGTGATCAAAGAGCAGGCCAATCAGGTCCTGTCAGAAACAGTCCCTGTCCACATTACTGTAGAACCCACTTGGGCACTTAACTGCCATGGGCTACTCTGTGTAGATGTTCCATGCCATCTCAATGAGTGGTCCTTGGCTGGAGTATCAGTCTCAGAAAAGAACCCTAGGCCCAAAATTTTTGAATCTGTTGCTCTCCTTGTAGAGTTCCTGTCCTCTCCAGGTATAGATATCTCCCACTTCTTTCATAAGATTGCCCGTACTCTGCCAAAAGTTTGGTTATGAGTCTCAGCAGCTGCCTTGATATCCTGCAGGGTAGAGCCTTTCAGAGGCCCTATGTGTTAGGCTTCTGTCCTGTTCCCTGTTTTCTCCATCCTCTTTGCCTTTGTCCATCCTCTTTGCCTTTCTGAATGGGGATTTAGCCTCTGAGCCAGAGCCCTCCTTCTTGATTAGTTTCCTTAGGTGCACACATTTTAATGTAATTATCTTATTTTATATGTTTAATATCTACTTATGAGTGAGTATATATCCTGTGTGTTTTTCTGTTTCTGGGATAACTCACTCAGGATGATCTTTTCTAGAACCCACCATTTACCTTCAAATTTCATGATTTGCTTGCCGTTTATTACTGAGTAATATTCCATTATGTACATGTACCACAATTTCTGTATCCATTCCTCAACTGAGAGGCAACTTTAGTTGTTTCCAGCTTCTGGCTCTTACAAATAAACCTGCTACAAACATGGTTGAACAAATATCCTCGTTGTATACTTGAGCATCCTTTGGATATATGCCTAGGAGTGCTATAGCTGGATCTTGAAAAAGCGCTATTCCTAATTGTCTGAGAAAGCATCCAATTGATTTCCAGCGTGGTGTAAAAGTTTACATTCTACCAGCAGTGAAGGAGGGTTCCCCTTTCTCCACATCATCTCCAGCATGTGTTGTCACTTGACTTTTTCATCTTAGCCACTCTGATGGGTATAAGGTGAAATCTCAGGGTTGTTTTGATTTGCATTTCCCTGATGACTAAGGAAGTTGAACATTTCTTTAAGTGTTTCTCTGCCGTTTGATATTCCTCTATTGAAAATTCTCTGTTTAGCTCTGTACCCCATTTTTAATTGTATTACTTGATTTGTTGCTGTTTAACTTCTTGAGTTCTTCAAATATACTGGATATTAACTCTCTGTCACATATAGGGTTGGAGAAGATCCTTTCCCAGTTTGTAGGCAGTTGTTTTGTCCTTTGCTTTAGAGAAGCTTTTCAGTTTCATGAGGTCCCATTTATTGATTATTGCTCTTAGAGCCTGTGCTTTTGGTGTTCTGTTTAGGAAGTTGTCTCCTGTGCCAATGAGTTCAAGGCTCTTCCCCACTTTTTCTTCTAACAGGTTTAGTGTGTTTACATTTATATTGAGGTCTTTGATCCACTTGGACTTCAGTTTTGTGTAGGGTGATAATTATGGATCTTTTTGCATTTTTTTATATGTAGATATCCAGTTAGTCCAGCACCATTTGTTGAAGATGCTATCTTTTTTCCACTTTATGGTTTTGGCATCTTTGTCAAAAGTCAGGTTTCCCTAAGTGTGTGCGTTTTTATCTGGGTCTTATATCCGATTTCATTAATCCACCATTCTGTTTCTATGCCAGTACCATGCATTTTTTATTACTGTTGCTCTATAGTACAGGTTGAGATCAGGGATGGAGATACCTCCAGATTATCTTTCATTGTAATGGATTGTTTTTGCAATTCTGGGTTTCTTGTTATTCCATATGAAGTTGAGAATTTTTCTTTCAAGGTCTGTAAAGAATTGTGTTGGCTACATCTGAGCAGAGGTTCTACTTTATATCCATACATGGTCCTTGGTTGGAGAATCAGTCTCATAAAAGACCTCTGTGCCCAGATATAGTTGGTCCTTGTGGAGCTCCTGTCCTCTCCACATCATATTAACTCCCCCTTCTTTCATATGATTCCCTGCACTCTGCCAAAGGTTTGGTTCTTAGTCTTGGTATTTGCTTTGATACACTGCTAGGTAGAGTCATTGTAGCTCAGTAACTAAGTGGGTTTCCCTAGTCAGGGGAACAGGAACAATTTCTGACATGAATTTATTGGTAGGCTCTTTGACCTCCCCACTCTCCAAGGGAGGAGCAGCCCTGATAGGCCACGGAGGAGGACTTTGCAGACAGTCCTGAAGATACCTGATAAAACAGGGTCAGATGAAAGGGGAGGAGGTCCTCCCCAATCAGTGGACTTGGAAAGGGGCAGGGAGGAGATGAGGGAAGGAGGGTGGGCTTGGAAAGGAATAAGGGAGTGGGATACAGCTGGGATACAAGTTAATAAAATGTAACTAATAATAGTAATAATAAAGAATTAGCAAAAAAAAAGTGTTGGGAATGTGATGTGAATTGTATTGAATCTGTAGATTGCTTTTGGTAAGATAGCCATTTTTACTATGTTAATCCTGCCAAGCGATGAACATGGGAGTTTTTTCCATCTTCTGATATCTTCTTCTAATTCTTTCTTCAGAGACTTGAAATTTTTTTCAAGAAAACATTTACTTGCTTGTTTAGAGTCACACCAAGGTACTTTATATGCTTTATGGCTATTTATTGAGAAGGTTGTTCTTTCCCTAATTTCTTTCTCAGCCCTTTTGTATTTTGTATACAAGAGTGCTACTGATTTTTTTTTTGAGTTAATTTTGTATCCAGCCACTTTGCTGAAGGTGTTTATCAGTGTAGAAGTTCCCTTGTAGAATTTTTGGGGTCACTCAGATATACCATCTGCAAATAGTGATACTTTGACTTATTCCTTTCCAATTTGTATCCCCTTGATCTCCTTCAATTGTCTTATTGCTCTAGCAAAGACTTCAATAACTATGTTGAAGAGAAGGAAAGAGAGGACAGCCTTGTCTTGTCCCTGAGTTCACTGAGATTGCTTTATGTTTCTCTCCATTAAGTTTGATATTGGCTACAGGCTTGCTGTATATTGCCTTTACTATGTTCAGGTATGTACCTTGCATCCCTGATCTCTCTAAAACTTTAAACATGAATGGATGTTGGATTTTGTCAAATACTTTTTCAGCATCTGAGGAGATTATAATGTGGTTTTCTTCTTTCAGTTTGTTTATATGGTAGATCACATTGATGGATTTCCGTATATTGAACCACTTCTGCATACCTTGATAAAGCCTACTTGGTCATAGTGGATGATATCTTTGATGTGGTCTTGTATTTGGTTTGCAAGTATTTGGTTGAGTATTTTTGCATCAATGTTCATAAGGTATATTGGCCTGAAATTCTCTGTCTTTGTGAAGTTTAGGTACCAGAGTGACTGTGGCTTCATAGAATGAATTTGGTAGTGTTCCTTCTGTTTCTACTTTGTGGAATATTTTGAAGAGTATTGGTGTTAGTTCTTCTTTGGATGTCTGGTAGAATTCTGCTCTGAAACCATCTAGCCTGGGTTTTTTTGTTTTTGTTTTTGTTTTGGACAAGAGATTTTAATGACTGCTTCTATTTTATTAGGGGATGTAAGAATATTTAATTGATTTACCTTGTCTTGATTCAGCTTTGGTAAGTGGAATTGATCAATAAAATTGTCCATTGCAATTGCATTTAGATTTTCAAATTTTATGGCATATAGGCTTTTGAAGTAAACCCTAATGATTTCTTAGATTTCCTCAATATCTGCTGTTATGTCTGCCTTTTCATTTCTGATTTTGTTAATTTGGATATTGTCTCTCTGCCTTTTAGTTAGGTTGGCTAAGAGTTTGTCTATCTTGTTGATTTTCTCAAAGAATCAGCTCTTGATTTCATTGATTCTTTGAATTGATTAATTTGTTTCTAATTTATTGATGTCAGCCTGAGTTTGATTATTTCCAGCTGTCTACTCCTTTTTGGTGTGTCTACTTCTTTTTTCTCTAGGGCTTTTAGGTGAGCCATTAAGTTGCCTGAATGAGATGTTTTGAATTTCTTCTTGAAAACACTTAGTGCTATGATCTTTCCTCTTAGCAGTCCTTTAATTGTGTCCTGTAAGTTTGGGTATGTTGTGCCTTTCTTTTCATTGAATTCTAGGAAGACTTTTATTTATTTCTTTATTTCTTCCCTGACCCAGCTGTCATTGATTAGCAAATTGTTCAGTTTCCATGTGTGTATAGGCTTTTTGCTGTTTCTATAGTTTTTGAGGTCCATGTTTAGTCCATAGTGATCACATAGGATACAAGGGATTATTTCAATCTTTTTGTATCTGTTGAGTCTTGCTTTGTGACCAACCATATGGTTTATTTAGGAGAAGGTTCCGTGAGGTGCTGAAAAGAAGGTAAATTCTTTTGTGTTTGGGTAAAAGGTTCTATAGATGTCTGATAGATCCATTTGATTCATGGCCTCTGTTAGAGACATTTTTGTTTGTTTGTTTGTTTAATTTCTGTTTTGTTGACTTGTCCTTTGTTGATAGTGGGGTTTTGAAGTCTCCCACTATTAATGTGTGGGGTTCTTTGTATGGTTTCAGTTTTATCAATGTTTCTTTTACAAATGTGTGTGCCCTTGTGTTAGGGGCATAGATGTTCGGAATTTTTATGTCTTCCTTGGAGTTTTCCCTTGATGACTATGAAGTGTCCTTCTCCATCTCTTTTGATTAATTTTGGTCTAAAGTATACTTTATTAGATATTAGAATGGCTATCCCTGCTTGCTTCCTGGGTCCATTTTCTTGTTAAACTGTCTTCCAGCCCTTTACTCTCTGGTGATGTCTATCTTTGTGATGTAGGTGTGTTTCTTGCATGCAACCGATTGTTGGATCGTGTTTATGCATCCAATCTGTTAGTCTGTATTTTTATTGGAGAATTGAGTCCATTGATGTTGAGAGTAATTAATGACCAGTGGCTGTTAGATCCTTTGATGTAGGATGTGATACTGTGTTTGTGTCCTTGGCTAATTTTTGTTTTGCTGTGGTGAGGTTATTCATTTTCTCTTTGCTTGAAAGTAGTTAGTTTTCTTGGGTTTTATTTTTCCTTCTAGAATCTTCTGTAAGCCTGGATTTGTGTGTAGGTATTGTGGAAATTTGTTTTTGATTTTGAAAATCTTATTTTCTGTGTCTATGAGGACTGAGAATTTTGCTGGGTATAGTAGCCTAAGCTGACATCTTTGTTCTCTTAGGGTCAGCATGATATCTGTCCAGGCCCTTCTGGCTTTCATAGGCTCTTTTGAGAAATCAGGTGTGATTCTGATGGGTTTGCCATTATATGTTACTTGGCCTTTCCCCCTTGCAGCTTTTAGTATTTTTTCTTTGTTCTGTAAACTTACTGTTTTGATTATTATGTTGTGCAAGGAATTTCTTTTCTGCTCTAATTTTTTAGGTGTTCTGTAGGTCCTCTGTATGATTTTTTTAAATATTTTCTGGGCCTTGGAAATTGGAAACTACTTTTTCCTCTTCCTATTATTCTTAGGTTTTGTCTTTTTATGTCTTGCATTTCTTGGATGGTTTGTGTCAGGAATTTTTTAGATTTATTATTTTCTCTGATAGATACATTGATTTCTTCCATTATTTCTTACACACCTGAGATTCTATTTTCCATCTCTTGTAGTCTGTTGGTTATGCTTACCTCTCTAGTTCCTGATTTATTTCCTAAGTTCTCCCTTTCCATGATTTCCTCCGTTTGTTTTTACTTTATTTTTCTAATTCTATCTTCATACCTTGAACTGTTTTGTTGATTTCCTTCACCTGTCTGACTGTATTTTCCTATTTTTCCTTCAAATCCTTCACCTGTTTGTTTGAAAATTCCTCTGTTTCTTTTATTTCTTCAGTGATTTAATAATTTCCTCTCTGAAAGCCACAAACTGTTTGGCTGCATCTTCCTGTATCTCTTTAAGGACAGCTGTAATCTGTTTGATTTTATCTTCCTCTAATTCTTTACTCATTTTATTTTTTTCCTCCATTAACCTCTCCATAAGCGTATATGTAAGGGCATCTTCCTGAATTTCACTTATGTTAGTGTGTCCAGGTCTACTTGCCTATGGATACCTCAGGTCTTGGCATGCCATGCTGCTTTCCCTTTTGTTGGTTGTGCTTTTCTGCTGGCTTCTACCCATCTGTCTGTCTCAGGGATTGTCTGTTAATTTCTGGCACCTGCTGGAGTCTTGGTGTGGGAGAATACCCTTGGCAGGTTTTTGAGGGAGATCTCCTCAGCTTTTTGAGTATGGTCAACTGAATGGTGGTGCCTCTCAGGAACTGTCATAGTTCATCTCAGGCATATGGAGCTGTGTGGTTACTGTGGTGTTCAGAAATGCTCTCTTCTCATCAGGAGAAATCTTGGAGACAGCTGCCCTGCTGCTCAGTTTCTTGCTCTTAATTTAGTGAGCTGCTGCTGCCGCTTCTGTTAAGCTGTATTTGCTGGGCACAGCCCTCATGAAGAACCACGGAGTTCCGTGGTTTCTTTGGTTTAGCTAGAGATAACTGGTCGTGCCTTGGAACAGTATCTGAGGGCTGCTCCAATGGCTCTCAGGCTTTTGTAGGTCTAAGGTTGGAGTGGTGTGCCCCAGTACCCTAGCCATAATCAGTGGAAGGTGAGTACAGCACTCATGTGTGCAGTTGGTCCAGAGTCTAGAGCCTGTGGGAATAAAAAAAAGTTTTCTGGAGCTGGGTGTCCTGAGGGTTGGAACCAATATTTTCCTGAGTCTGTGGTGTTTTGGGGTCTGCAGGTCTGTCTGGAATGGAAAGTAGAGCAAGTAGGCATAGGCTCGTGGCTCTGCCTTGCTGGCGACTGGTTGACTGAGTGCTTAGGTGCCTAGGCACTTGCAGCAACCTGGGGAATTTTCCAGAGAATTTTCTTTTCTTGGGAGGGGGTGTCAGCTGAGTAATCTGAGGTCAGACCTACTCTTCCCCTCAATGTGGGCTTCTACCCGACAGAGAAACTCTGTCTTGGTGCCCTGGGGGCCTCCGTTCTCTCTTGGATGGTGAGTCTGGCATGCAGGCAGGACTCTGCTGGCAGCTAAGGACCCAAAGTTTGGTTGGCACCTGGGCTCCCGCCAGACCAGGTCTTTTTCCAGGGATTGTCTGCGTGACCTAAGAACAGTCCTGATCACTTCCTGTACTGTGGGATTTTCTGGTGTTGTGGGGCCCAGAGTTCAGTTTGGGACAGTGATCAGAGCACACTGGCAGCTTGTGGCTTTGGGCTGGGGACTGAGCGCCTGGAGGGACCAGGAACTGGTCTCATGGTTTAGCTGTGTGACCTGAAACTGATTGAATCCCACACCGTGGGATTTCCTCTCACCTGGGAAACACAATTGTTGGTGTTTTAGGACCCAGAGTTCAGTCTGCTTGTCAGTGTGCAGATCCTGTTGTACTGCTGGTCAGAAAGAGTGTCCTCCCAGCACTGCCATCTTGGATCCCCCAAATTACAGTTTATTAACTTTGTATTCCCACTCTGTCCCCCTCGGAATCTTACCATCCCTTCCTTATCTCCTCCCATACCTCTCATCAAGTACACTGAAAGGGGAGGTCTTCCTCACCTTCCATCTGACTGGGTATATTCTCATCAGGACTGGGTATACTGTCTTACTCTGTTGACTGGGAAGGCTGCTCGCCCCTCAGGGGGAGGTGAACAAAGAGCCAGCCATTGAGTTTATATCAGAGATAGTCTCTGTTCCCATTTCTATGGGAATCACTTGGATACTGAGCTGTCATAGGACACATTTGTGCAGGGGTTATACATTATCTCTATGGATGGTCCTTGACTGGAGTATCAGTCTCAGAAAAGATCCCTGTTTCCAGAGTTTGGGGCCTGTTGATCTCCTTGTGAAGCTCAGGTCCACTCCAAGTCTTTCTATCTCCCACTTCTGCCCAATGTGTGGCTATGCGTCTCTTCATCTCCTTCGATACATTGCTGGGTAGGATCTTTCAATGGACCTCTATGATAGGCTCCTGTCCTGTTACCTGTTTTCTTCCTCTTCCGAGGTGAGGTATATCCATTTTCCCTTTCTGAGTGAGCATTGATCATCTTCCCCAGCATACTCCTTCTTGCTTAGCTTCTTTAGGTGTACAGATTTTAATATGTTTACCTTATGTTATATGTCTTAATATACACTTATCAATGAGTATACACCTTGTGTGTATTTCTGCTTCTGGAATATCTCACTCACGATGATCTTTTTCTAGTTCCCACCATTTGGCTGCAAATTTCATGATTTCCTTGTTTTTAATTGCTGAGTAGTATTCCATGGTGTAAATGTACCACAATTTCTATATCCATTTCTCAGATGAGGGACATATGGGCTGTTTCCAGATTCTGGATATTACAAATAGAGCTGCTACTTGTTTGAGAAACTGTCCTTATTGTAAACTTGAGCAGGTTTTGGACATATGCCTAGGAGTGCTATAGTTGGATCTTGAAGAAGCATAATTCCTAATAGTCTGAGAAAGCACAAGATTGATTTCCAAAGTAGTTGTACAAATTTACATTCCCACTGGCAATGGAGGAGGGTGCCCTTTCTCCAACATCCTCTCCAGCATGTTTTCTCACTTGAGTTTTGGATCTTAGCAATTCTAATGGGAGCAAGGTGAAATCACAGGGTTGTTTTGATTTGCATATCCATGATGACTAGGGATGTTGAGCATTTTTCAAGTGTTTTGCTGCTCTTTCATATTCCTCTATTGAGAATTCTCTGATTAGCTCTGTACCCAAATTTTAATTGGATTACTTGATTTTTTTAACTTATTGAATTCTTTATATGTTCTGGATATTAGCACTTAGTCAGATATAGGTTTGGTGAAGATTCTTTCCCATTTTGAAGGCAGTCCTTTTATTCTGACGACAGTGTCCTTTGCTGTACAGAAGTGTTTCAGTTTCATGAGGCCCCATTTATTGATTGTTGATCTTAGACCTTGCACTGTTGGTGTTCTGTTCAGGAAGTTGCCTCCTGTGCCAATGAGTTCAAGGCTCTTTCCCACTTTTTCACACATACACAAAAATGAACCGGCCATCTCAGACAAAAACGAAACTAAAGACAACAACTTACAGCCTGTGCCTGGGCTATTCTGGGACAAAAGTGAAATCACAGAAGAGAAAACAGCCATGGTTTGGAACAAAGATAGAATCAAGCACTCTCAAGTAAACATGAAACCACAAACAATTAATCACAGAAATGAAACACCAACTCTGGGCACAATACCAAGAAAAAGACAATTAATCATATACAAAGGCAAAGTAAAACCAAAACCCTGGCTTTTCCTGAACTTCCCTGCCACAGAAGTTCTAGAAAGGCTATGAAAACTGATCCTCATTCTGGTTCCCCTATCCCAGGAGTTCCGGGGAGGCAAAAATTAAGGAGGTCAAAAATAGCTTTTTGAAGCCCCTCCCCCGCAGTTGTTAACCCCTGACATTTCTGTCTTATCTACATTTGGCCACTTCCATAAGCTTTTCAAAACAAGGAGCAAAAAGTAAAGGCAAACAAACACTTAAAGCAGACTGACAACATAGAAAACATTACATTTACCGGCGGGACTAAGCTCTCCTGGTCGGGAGTCCTAGAAGTCCCGAGGCATCTCGGAAGAGCCCCCAAATTTAATGCCAGATTCATGGGACCCTCAGAGACCACCAGGAGACTACTCGATGCAATTGCAAGAGAGTTTTATTACAAGAACAATTGAACTTGGGATCCCAGTAGAGAAGTGGGACCTTGAGCTCTGAGTGAGCAGGATTTTTAAAGGGAAAGTCTGTGAGCAGGGGGTTTCTATGACAGCAAGCAGGGGGCAGAAGCCTTGGCATTACAGAATTGGGTGAAGTTTAGCAGGGCAGGGTGACCTTCTCTGAGGTACATAATCACAATTGCTAAGGCATGTATCACAATGGGTAAAGCATATAATAAAAATGGCTGTTTTTCTAAACTATATCTGAAACATTGGGGAGAATTTTTCCCACCCGATTCTCAACTGATCCCCATTGATTATTGCCAGGCAAGTTGTCTATATTTTCTATGAAGCATTTATTCTGTGATATTTCCTGGTACCTGAGTTCAGCTCCCAGTCAAGATGGCTCTTTATTTCAAAATGGAGTTATACCCAGGCTAAGTATACCCAGGCTAACTTAAACTCTTCAGCTAAGTGTGTCTGGTTTTATTTTGATGTCCACTTGGACTTTAGTTTTATGCAGGGTGATAAATATGGTTCTAATTCCATTTTTTTACATGTAGTCATCCAGTGAGACCAGCACCATTTTTAGAGATGTTGGCTTTTTTTCGTTGTATTGTTTTGTCTTCTTTTTCAAATATCAAATATCCATAGGTGTTTGGGTTTATTTCTGGGTCTTCTCTTCGATTACTTCGAGCCACCATTTGATTTCTATGCCAGTACCATGCAGGTTTTATTACTCTTGCTTTGTAGTACAGCTTGAGATCAGGGATGGAGATATCTTCAGAGGATCTGCTATTGTACTGGATTGTTTTAGTGATTCTGGGTTTCTTGTTTTTCCATATGAAATTGAGAATTTTTCTTTCAAGGTCTGTAAAGAATTGTGTTGATATTTTGATGGGAATTGCATTGAATCTGTAGATTGCTTTTGGCAGGATGGCCATTTCCACTATGTTAATCCTATGGATCCACGAACATGGGAGATCTTTCCATCTTCTGAGATATTCTCAAATTTTTTCTTCAGAGACCTGAAGTTTATTTCAATTATGTCTTTCACATGCTTGGTTACAGTCACACCAAGGTACTTTAGGTTATTCATCACTATTGTGAGGGGTGTTGTTTCCATAATTTCTTTCTTAGCTCATTTCTCTTTTGTATACAAGAGGGCTAATAATATTTTTTGAGTTAATTTTGTATCCAGCCACTTTGCTGAAGGTGTTTATCAACTGAAGGAGTTCTCTGTTATAATTTTTGGGGTACCCATGTATACTATCATCTCTTCTGCAAACAGTGATATTTTGATTTCTTCCTTTCTGATTTATTTCCCCTTGATCTCCTTTAGTTGTCTAATTGCTTTAGTTAGGAATTCAAGTAGTATGTTGAAGAGATACAGAGAGAGTGGGCAGCCTTGCCTTTTCTTGATTTCAGTGGGATTGATTTAAATTACTCTCCGTTTGCTTTGATTTTGGCTATATGCATACTGTGTATTGTCTCTGCTGTGTTTAGGTATGTGCCTTGTAGCACTGATCTCTCCAAGACTTTAAACATGAATTGGTGTTGGATTGTGTCAAGTGTTTTTTTCAGCATGTAAGGAGATGATCATGTGGTTTTTCTCCTTCAGGTTGTTTATCTGGTGGATTACACTGATGGATTTTCATATTTTGAACCTGGGATGAAATCTACTTGGTATTAGATGATAAATGTTATGTGTTCTTGGATTCAGTTTAAGAGTACTTTATTGAGTATTTTTTCATCAATGCTCATAAGAGAGATAGTTCTAAAGTTTTGTTTTTGTTGGGTCTTTGTGTGGATTAGGTATCAAGGTCACTGTGGCCTCATAGAATGAGTTTGGTCGTGTTCCTTCTGTTTCTCTTTTGTGGAATAGTTTGAAGAGAATTGGTGTTAACTCATCTTTGAAGGTCTGATAGAATTCTGTGATGAGCCTATCTGGCCCTGGGCTTATTTTGGAAGGGAGACTTCTGATGACTGCTTTTATTTTTTTGGGGGGGGGGGATATTGAACTATGTAATCTATTTGCCTAACCTTGATTTAATTTTGGTAAATAGAATCTGTCAAAAAAAAAATGTCCATTTTCTGGTTCTGTTGCTCTCCTTGTGGGGTTTCTGTCCTCTCCAGATCTTACTATTTCCCACTTCTTACATAAGATTCCATGCACTCTGCCCAACAGTTGGTCATAAGTCTCAGTGTCTGCTTTGATAGACCGCAGGGCAGAGCCTTAAAGAGGCCCTTTGTGGCAGGTTCCTAGTTTGTTTCCTGTTTTCTTCTTCTTCTGATATCTGCCCTCTTTGCCTTTCGGGATGGGGATTGAACATTTTAGTCAGAGTCCTCTCTCTTGATTACTTTCTTTAGATGTACAGATTTTACTAGGTTTATTCTATGCTATATGTCTATATGCGTGAGTATATACCATGTGTGTCTTTCTGCTTCTGGGACAGCTCACTCAGGATGATCCTTTCCAGGTCCCACCTTTTACCTGCAAATTTCATGATTTCCTTATTTTTCATTGCTGAGTAACACTCCATTGTGTAGATGTACCACAATTTCTGCATCCATTCTTCAGTTGAGGGGCATCTGGGCTGTTTCCAGCTTCTGGTTATTTCAAATAAAGCTGCTACAAACATGGCTGAACAAATGTCCTTATTGTGTATGTGAGCCTCTTTTGGATATATGCATAGGAGTGGTATGACTGGATCTTGAGGAAGCACTATTCCTAATTGTCTGAGGAAGCGCCAGACTGATTTCCAGATTGGTTGTACAAGTTTACATTCCTATCAGCAGTGGAGGAGGGTTCCCCTTTCTCCACAACCTCTACAGCATGTGTTGTCACTTGAGTTTTTCATCTTGGCCATTCTGATGGGTATAAAGTGAAATCTCAGAGTTGTTTTGATTTGCATTTCCGTAATGGCTAATGACAATGAGCATTTCTTTAAGTGTTTCTCTGCCATTCGATATTCCTCTACAGAGAGTTCTCTGTTTAGCTCCGTTCCCCATTTTTTAATTGTATTATTTGGTTTGCTGCTTTTCAGGAACACAGGGGTCTTCCCAGAGACTCATACTCCAAGTACCAGGCATGGGGATAACCTAGAACCCCTGCACAGATGTAGCCCATGGCAGTTTAGTGTTCATGTGGGTTACATAGTTAAGGGAAGAGGGACTGCCTCTGAAATAATCTGATTGGCCTGCTCTTTGATTACCTCCTCCTGAGGGGGGAGCAGCCTTACCAGGTCACAGAAGATGACAATGCAGCCACTCCTGATGTGATCTGATAGACTAAGATCAGAAGATAGGAGAGGAGGACCTCCTCTATCAGTGGACTTGGGGAGGGGCATGTGTGAAGGGAGAGGGAGGGTGGGACAGAGAGGGGTGGAGGGAGGGACTTATGGGGGATACAAATGAATAAAGTGTAATTAATAAAATAAAATTAAAAAATGTCCATTTCATTTAGATTTTCAAATTTTGTGGTGTATAGGCTTTTGTATTAAAACGTAATGATTGCTTGGATTTCCTCAGTGTCTCTCCTTATGTCGCCCTTTCCATTTCTTATTTTGCTGATTTGAATAGTTTCTCTCTGCCTTTTAGTTAGCTTGGCTAAGGGTTTGTCTATCTTGTTTATTTTCTCAAAAATGCAGCTCTTGGTGTCATTGATTCTTTAAATTTTAGGGTTTTTTTTGTTTCTAACTCATTAATTTTAGCTCTATGTTTGATGGTTTCCAGTCATCTACTCCTCTTGGGTGTGTCTGGTTCTTTTATTTTAGTTTAGTTTTATTAAATTTTTTAGGGCTTCTCGGTGTGCCATTAAATTGCTTGTAATAGATATCTCAAACTTCCTTCTGGAGGCACTTAGTGTTAGGAACTTTCTTCTTAGCACTTCTTTCATTGTCTCATAGGTTCAGGTAAGTTGTTCCTTCTTTTTTATTTAATTTTACAAAGACTGTAATTTCTTTTTTCATTTTTTCCCTGACCAAGCTTTCATTGAATAGAGTGTTATTTAGTTTCCATATTTACGTAGGCTTTTGTTATTTCTGTTATTCTTGAGGTCTAGTTTTAGGCCATGGTGATCTAATAGAATACAAAGGATTATTTTGATCTGTTGATGCGTACTTTGTGCCCGAGTGTATGGTCAATTTTGACTTTAGGTGAAAAGTTCCGTAGACATCTATTAGGTCCATTTTATTTAGGACCTCTGTAATTGCTACTATTTCCCTATTTAGTTTTCTGTGTAGATAACTGTCCCTTGGTGAGAGTGAAGTGCTTAAATCTCCCACTATTAAGGTGTTGACATCAATGTCTGAATAAGCTTTAATAATGTTTCATTTACAAATGCAGGTACTATTGTACTTGGAGCACAGATGTTCATTAGTTTGATGTCCTCCTTGTTGATTTTTCCTTTGATGAGTATAAAGTGCCCCTCCTCATCTTTTTTGATTAATTTTGATGGAACCTCTATTTTATTAGATATTAGGGCTAGCGACTCCAGCTTGTTTTCTGTGTCTGTTTGCTTTAAAGAACTTTTTCTATCCCTTTACTCTGATATTGTGTTTATCTTTGTTGCAGAGGGGTGTTTCTTGGATGCAGCGTAATGTTGGATCCTGTTTCCACAACCATTCTGTTAGTCTGTGTCTTCTTAGTGGAGAATCAAGTGGTTGATGTTGATAATAATAGTGACCAATGAATGTTAGGTCCTTTTATTTGTGGTATTGGTGGCCTTACTGTGTTTCAATGCTTGTTTCCTTTTCATTTTTTGTTGTGAAGTTATGTATATCCCATGTTTTCATGGATGTAGTTGATTTCATCTTATGTAGGGCTGGTCTGCAGTGTAGATATTCTTTAGTTTTGTCATGGAATATTTTGTCCTCTCCATCTACACTGATTGAAAGCTTTGCTAGGTATACTTGTCTGGGTTGGCATCTGTGGTCTCTTAGAGTCTGCATGACATCTGCGCAGGCTCTTCTAGTTTTCATAGTTTCTGTTGAGAAGTCTGGTGTGATTCTGATAGATCTACCTTTATATGTTACTTGGCCTTTTTCCATTGTAGCTTTTAATATTTTTTCTTTGTTCTATAGATTTAGTGTTTTGACTAGTATGTGATATGAGTAGTTTCTTTTCTTGTCTAGTCTGTCTGGTGTTCTGTAAGTCTCTTGAAAGTTTATGGAACTCTCTAGTTGGGTAAATTTTCTTCTACAATTTTCTTGAAAATATTTTCTGAATCTCGGAGCATGGAATTTTCTTTTTCTTCTATTACTATTATTCTTTGATTTTGTCTTTTAATGGTGTCCTTGATTTCTTGATTGTTTTGTATTTGGAACTATTCTGATTTGACTTTTTTTTTTAGAGAGATGTATCAATTTCAGCAATTATATCTTCAGCACTTGAGATTGTTTCTTTCATCTCTTGTATTCTGCTGGTGATGTTTACCTTTGTGGTTCCTGATCTTTTTCTAAGTTCTCAAGCTCCAGGGTTTTCTCTGTGTATTCTTTATTGATTCTAACTCTGTTTTCATGTTTTGCACCATTTCCTTCACCTGTTTGAATGTGGATTCCTGTCTTTCCATGATGGTCTCTATTTTTTTGTTTGTTTCCTCTCTATATGCCACTACATGTGCCTCTACTTGTGCCTCTATTTATTTGGCTGTATTTGCTGTATTTCTTTGAGAGCTTTGTTTGTTTCATCTTTATGTGCTGCTAGTAACTGGATAAGCTTAGCTTTAAAATCATTTTTCCTGTGTTTCTGATGTACTAAATATCCCTTGTGTTTGTGAGTTGCTGGAGAAGTTATGATGTCCTGATTTTTGTTGTTGTATCCTTAAGCCGACCTCTAGCCATCTGCCTATCCGTAAATGTTGCTGTTTTTTCCTGGAGTCTGTACTTCAGACTGGGTCTGTCTTTCTCTCTTGTCTGGAGTATTCTTCAGGAAGTTGAGAGAAGTCCACTGTTTTGAGAGTGGATGTTGGTGTTACAGTAGTAGCTAGGGGAAGAAGGTAAAGGAGCATATGCCCAAGCATGGGTGTTTGTGTGACAGTGTGCCTTGAGGTAGAGAGTTCTAGAGCATGTTGATGCCTGAAGGGTGGTGCTTAAGCATTTGGAGGGGGAGGCGCTGGTGCTGGTCCTATTCTGGGACTCAGTGTACATGCACATGTGCCCTGAATACCTCAGTTGCCTCCAGACATATCGTGCTCTCTTTCTGATATTCAGATCTGTCTGGGCTCCATGTTTTATTTGCTTGGACTCTACTGGCAGATTAACAGAACAGGGAGTTCAATGTTGAGAATGCTCTTTCAAGGATCCCTATGTTGCTCGCAGTGTGGATGTGGTTGGAAGGAATCAGATGTCTGTCTGGTTCTGGGGCTCTGCAAGCACTCACTAAAGGCACATTCACTTGCTGGCAGACCTAATCAGAAAGCATAAGGGATCCCCCTTTTCCCTACTCTCAGATTTGGGCCAGCAAGGGCAAATGAGAGTGTAGGAGATCCATCAGTTCAGTTTTGTCTACTGTTTGGCCACCAGGGTCAGATGCCTCTGTACCCTCAAAGCAAGGATGCTCCTTTTTGGACTAGCAGCTGCCCCAGCAGCAGCTCTGGGAGGCCCACTTGTGCTTTTTCAGTCATGGAGTACAGAAATTTGTACTTGGATTAGCCCCGGGAGGCCTGTGTGTGAAGCCCTGAGTCTTGTGTTTGGGGTAATCACTACAGTCTCAGACAAGCAGTGAGGCCAATGCTTTGGGTCAGGGGCTACTGCTAGCCAGTGCTTGGGAAAAGGGTAAGTGCAAGGGGTTGAATATTCTCTACTCTCATTCCCCGCAGACCTCCAGAGGTGACCTGGAGCCAAACTGTCCCAGCTCATGAGTTGTCCCCTCTTGCACAGCAAGCCTCAGTTTGGATGTTCTGGCTTCAGCTGCCCCTCCACTCACCAATTTTGGAGTTTTGGATCCTGTGTCCCTGAGGTACGGTGCTTGCTGGTTGCTGTCATCTTGGACCCCCTAGAGCCATTCTTATTCAAACCTCCACATTCTACTCCCTGACCCCATAGTCTTATAGCTATATCATAATGCAAAATGCATTTAGTCCAATTTTAAAAGTTCCCATAGTTTTTTACTGTCTCAATATTGTTTAAAATTCAGTAGTCCAAAGACTAATCTTAGATTCATGGTAATCTCTTAACTGCAATCCCTTACAAAACAAAAATAAAAATAAAACCTGGTCACAAATTTTAACATTCAATGACACATAATATATATTACCATTCTAAAAGAGAGGAAAAGGATTAGTGTGGAAACACTTGCCCAAAGCAAGAATGAAAACCAGCTGGGCAAATTCCAAACTCTTTATCTCCATGTCTGATGTCAAAGCACTCTTTAGGACTACTCCTTTTAGCTTTGTTGACTGTAAAATAATTGTCTCTCTTGGGATGGTTCCACACTCTGTTAGCAGCTCTCTTTGGCAGTTATCCTGTGACTCAGGCATTTCCAACATCTTGAAGTCTCCAACACAGCACAGCTTTTATCTTCACAGCTTTACACAGTGGCTTCTCAGTGCTTCAATTCAGGGAAATCTCTGACACTTAGCTTCCTTCAGTGGCTTTTCTTAACTATGGAGAGAAAATCTACAAACCCTTTCTTTATCTTTAAGTGTAAAGACAAAATCGCATGGCTGAATCTGCCAAATTCTTCTGCTTGCCAGGGATGGAACTTGGCTCCCTCTTTCAATTATGTTTGCATCAGTTTTTCTGTTGATGATAATTTCCTTGCTGCTGAAGCTTTTCTTTAATTCTTTTTCATAAGTTAGAAGCAGAGCTGAGTGGGGTCTTTCCCTGAGGCCACCGTTCCTATTATCTCATTTAACATAATACTTTTCTTTAAGCTTGAGCACTGGACTTAGCTATGTTATATACTTCCTAGTGCTCCTTTTCTTAAGAAACTGTATATTTTATATTTCTCTTTGTCCAGATTGTTTCTTTTCATTATATATCTGCATAAGAGTGATTAATGATATCCAGAGGAAAGAGTCAGTATTATGGCATCTTAAAATCATCTCGGCCAAAGCCATTAAATCCAAAACCCTTAAATTTATCCACAGGGAGAATTTTAGTACAAGGAAAAAATAAGGCCATATTTTTCTCTAAAATATCACAAGAATGGTTTTAAGGTGCTTAATGATATTTTTTCTTCTTAAAACCTCTTGAGCTGGGCCATCTTAATCTACATGGCTCTAAGTAACTCTGTCTCCATTGCTCTTACTAGTTTTTCCATTAAGCAGCCTTTAAAACTTTCAACCGCTTTCCTAATCCAAAATCCACATTTGCCAACAAGCAGAATGGTCAAGCCTCTCATAGCAATACTACATTCCCTGGTATCACTGTCTGTCTTAGTCACTATTTTATTGCTGTGAAGAATCTCCATGACCAAGGTAGTCTTATAGGAGAAAAATTATTTCTTTGGGTTACAGTTTAAGAGATTTAATCCATTATCATTGTGGTTTTAAGCATGGCAGCATGTAGACAGACACTGGAGCACTAGCTGAAAGCTACATCCTGATCCTTAGGCAGAAATATGGAGGGGGGATGTGGAGTCAGTGGTATGAGCTTTTGAGATCTTGAAGTCCATTGCCAGTGATACATTTTCTCCAATAAGGCCACATCTCCTAATATTTCTACTTCTTACAAATAGTGCTACTCCCTGATGACTAAACATTAAAATATATCAGCCAAAAGAAAAAAGAAAAAAAAAAAAGAAAGAAAGAAATATATGAGCCTATAGAGGACATTCTTTTTAAGACCACAAAATTATCTGATAAAACAAGCCAGTAAGCAGCATTCCTCCATGGTTTCTGCTTCAGGTCCTGCCTTTAGATTCCTGCCTTGAGTTCTTTCTTTAACTTCCTTAAGTGATGGAATATAACCTGAAGATGAAATAAACCCTTTCCTCCTAAGTTGTTTTGGTATTTTATCACAGCACAAAAGAAACAAACTGGGACAACTATTTCATGGATTTATTTGAAAGGATACCTTACAGTAAGAGTATAAATTCCAAACTAAGAGCAATAGACCAAAGGTTCAAGGAATTATTCTTTGAATGATAGAAAGCCACATAGACTACATTCTCCAAAAGAAATGGCTTATCAGGGTGCTCTTATCTAGCACTCTGCTCAGCTGTGGAAGAACTTTGGAAGGTACATCCACAAGGAACACCCTTTATGTCATTGTTTTCCTTTTTTTCAATGAGCTATGGCCTTTGATCTGAACCACTGAAGCCAGAAAATTGAAGGGAGGATTCAAAAGTGCTTTCAAGGTCTAAGGTAACTATTCTGGGTTAGCAATTAGGGAACCCATCCACCTTAGAGCAGAGGTGGCCTTGCAATGTCCCCCTATAATGTTAGAACTTGGATACTGGAATGTAGATATGAAGGATGCCTTTTTATCTTTCTTTGGTTCCCTAATAATTCTGGAGATTCACACTAAAAAATAAAAAAAAAAAACCATGAACATAACAGACTAGCAAGGGCAAAGAGTTTTTACAGTATTAGTAACTGATGTCTAGACATTGAATAAATATTTAAGAATCATTTGTTTTGTTATACTTGTTATCTTCATATGCTTCATTTTGGAATTCAGATTTTGAGATTTTTAAGTGGTACATGAAATTTCATTGCTTTTTCCTTCAAAAGTCAATATAGTTGTTAGAATAGCAGTCTCAGATTAAGAAAGATGTATACACAGCACTACTAGGAATCTGGACTGAAACACAGATAAGAATAAGGCTGCTACCCATAATAGGCAGAAGAGGCCAAACAAAATTCTAATACTGTTGTTAGTCCAGGGTACCTTAGGAGTGGATAATTATTCCTCCTCTTCCTAACAGTTTTTATGAGGGGAAGTTTTGTTGTTGTGAACCTTTGTCATATGAAGTAGTATAAAATGTCCCAAACACTGCCAAAATAAAAGGCAAGACCCTGGAAGAAGTCTGAGAGATTACCTTTCCAAATGTATAGGTCTCCACGTGGTGGTAGCCTCTGTTGTCATAGTGGTAAGATGGATTCTGGCAGACAGATTTCTTATACCCTTCCCAAAGATATCTAAAGAGATGAGAACTGATTCTAGCAAGGAGTTGAACTGGTAGCTATCAAAATGTAGGAACTATAGCTGAATCGGTACTTCAAATAAAACCTTTGACTAAGGGCCCCATGGAATCATGTATCTCAGAATATCTGGATTAATATAACCCTGCTCAGTTTCCCTATGTGCTTGAGGAGGCCTTGGCCAAGACTGCCAGATTATAATGAAAAGTGATTTCTTTCTCCTGCCAATTGAAGACATGCTAATAAATATTTTGTTCCAAACAAATTATATTCTAGACACTTCCATTGGATAAAGAAAGGACATTTAATGAGGCAGATAGGGACATACACCCAAGAACAGAGTGATCTCAACAAACCAGTCTCAACTTATTTACAGATTGTAGGGGATAAATGGATGAATTTAATGTTTTTAGGTTCCTCCTTTGGGGTCCCAGGGACACAAGAAGTAAGATTAAACATCAGTTCAACAAAATAAATGGGTCTCAAATATTGTCGAGATTTATGTTATATAGCTTGAATGAACAGTGAGTGACCCATATAGGAGTGATAGTGAGAGACCAAAAGATAAATTAGTAGCTATTATTAAGACCTGAAGTAGGTGGGTGGAGAAGTCCAGTAATACCCTGAGGGGAAGGACCACCTTACTGTATTCTTTCCTCACCCACTAGAGATACAGTTGCTAGGAAACTGGTCCAGCCCCCTAGGGAGGGACACCAGATCATTAATGGCCTGGGAACCTTCCTATAGCCAATCGATTAAAAATGTAGCATTTTGACCAATAGATGCTTGCCAGGCAGGAATTGCCCCTGCCTTGGGCATGCTGGGATGGACCAGAATCTTTAAATCACCCAACTAACCTGGGCAAGGGCGCTCAGCTCCCACCGCTTTGGCAGTGGAGCTGTATAGGCCCAAGCTGCAGCTTGTAATTTACTATAAAAGAACCTCATGTATTTACAGTGGAGTCTAGTTATTCCTGGTCTTTTGGGGTTCGTGAACTGAGCAGAACAATAGCACATTTACTACCCTGATTCATTCCTTTAAATAATTAACATGAAGGTAGCAAAATTCTGAACAGTTCACTTCATGTGGTAGGATCTGAGAGAGGAAGTAGTCATCTTCTGACATAGGTATATTTCCAATAAAGAAGACAAACCTGCTGTTTGCTTCTAAATAAGGCTCCTCAGCAGTGAGGAGATGACCACAACACACAGACATTCTACGAAATTTAGTTTTTGCCTTTTATCCAGAGAATTTTCAAATAAGGAGGACGTGACCATTTACTTCTAAATTTCTAAGAAGACACAATTTTAGTCTTTCGGAGAAGGGTTTTACTTTTTATTCGTTCTTGTAGGACTCCTAACAATGTGAGATTTTGGGACCCTTTTCAACCTACTGGGTTACCTCTGCCAACTTAATTTGAGGGGAGGTGCAAACAAAAGAAGAATTTTGTTTTTATGAAATCCTCATGAAAGCTGCTGAGCAAAAAAAGTCTTTGGCCTGGATGTAAAGGAAACAGATCCTGTCAACCACTACTATGCCCTCTTTGTCAAATTAGGTCTCACCTATGTTGAGATGTACAGTGATGAGTATAGCTTTCCTAAGACAGGTTTCCTGTGATAATAATCCTGGGGGCAGTTTTCCTGAAAGACAACTGTGCCACTGAAGATGAGATTTGTGAAGTGTTGAATCCAGTGAGAATCTATGCTAGGATGAAACAATTCTTCTTTGGCAACCCTAGACTGTTAGAAAACGTGCGAATGTTGGGAAATGTGCGCCTGTGAAGGTTACACGCAGGTTCACAAATCACACCACGAGATCGGTTCCACGTGAGAGGTTTATTAGGGGAAGGGGGGGAGAGAGAAAGAGAGAAAGAGAGAGAGAGAGAGAGAGGAGGAGGAGAGAAAGAGAGTAAGAGTAAGAGAATAAGGAAGAGAGAGAGAGGGGGGAGGGCTCAAATTCTTTTATAGGGTGACCCAGGGCATGCGCAGGTAATTCCAGGTGGTCAGGGTGTCTTCACAAATGCCTGATAACTGGTTTGTCAGGTCCCTTGGGGCTGGCCGTAGAAGTGCCTGCTTATTGATCCCAACATTCCTCCCTTTTTCTATAATTAAAAATAGGGAGCTTGGGCTGCCTTTTATAAGGTAAATTAAAGTATATAAATTTAGGCTCATTGGAAGCAGCTCTTGGTTGTCATGCAAGAGGTTGAGAAAAAGAGAAGAGTTATAGCAACAAAATGGTCAGGTTGCAAGGTTAACAATAAGAGAAGTCTCTGCCCTGGAAAATTTAGGGTAGAGGGTTGTCAACAGAGAGTTGCCAGCCATTCAAGGCAGCAGGTAGGGACTGGGGAACACTGGGAGAACCTGGAGCTGCTTGTCCTGGTCCTGAAGCACACCACTTCAGCCTTTTGTTAACAAGTGAATAACGGGCATAGATTCTCTTTTGGCTACTTCCTGCTGACACTGGGGGCACTGTAGGGAGGTCAAAAGGCTGAAGTGTTGGCCAAGTCCAGGAAGAATAGGCTGTTTTGATGCTTTTCAGGGTCTGTGAGAACATCCATGGCTAAGAGGGAAGCTGCAGGTCCAGCTTGTTGGAATTCTGTGAGGTCAGAGCCGAACACCTGTAGGTTGTTGGAGTTCCATGAGGTCATAGTTGAACACCTGTAGTTGCTTTTGCACTGTTGTGGCTATAGGAAACATCTGTGTCTGGCAGGACACTGAAACACATATATAGGCAAAAGATAAAGTTGAGTATGGAGAAAATCCTGTAGGTATACGTTGAAAGGTTTGGATCGATGAGGTTTGTACATGGGAACCTCTGTCTACCTGGAGGGACCTTTATTTACCCAATCACTGGCAATATTTAAAGAAGGCTTTGTTTTAGACTTGTCATTGAGGTGAGGATTGGTTACACAAGCATGTAAACTTAGAGGCCCTAGTGCCAGCTGGCACTAGGTGTAGAAACCTGAAATTCTCCAGCCTGTCTGGAGGGACAGGCATCTTGTCATCTCCCATTGGGGGCAGAGAAGTAGAGGGACCGTACAGGAGAGGGGACCTTCCCATGAGCGAGTGAGCACATGAGCGAGCGAGGGGGGAAGGAACCCATACAGGGGGTGTACCGCCCAAGGGAGAGTGTGGCCCGAAAATGAAAGTCAGCAGAGAGGGTCAAACCTAGATAATTAAGGCTACAGCGGAGGAGGGGTCTCAAAAGATAGTAGGAAGTTGTCAGAGCTTTGTGGTCAAGCTTCCCCTACCAAGAGAGGTGTGTATGCAGAGAAAATGGAGTGAACTCACCAATCTAGCCAGTGGTTGCATGCAGTAAACAGCAGTCTGGTAGCCAGGAAAGGAAGTCCCAAAACCAGGGAAAGGGGAGGAGTCCCACCTTTTGAGATAGGCAATAAGTGCAGTACTTATCTGGAATCTAGTTGTCCTGAGAGGTAGATTTAGGTGGACTTTCTGCAGCTTACAAGAATTACTTTTAAGTTTTAAGAAGGAGATAAAACTTTAGACATGTTAGTATCACAATTGTACTGTGCATTGAGAAAAAGGCAGTAGACATACATATGTGTTAAAGAAATAAGTATTTTTTTAAGGTGAACTCTGAAAAGGTAAAAGCCTTTTATGAAATAAAAGGGAAACTCACTTGATTTTAACCTTTAGTATAAGCATAGACATTATGGAGGCTTACAATCTTAAGCTTAGGACCATAATAGTGGAATAGTGGTATAGTGGAATGTTTTTGTATCAGAGTCAGATTAATAAATTAGATTTCTACTGATGAAGGTCAAAACTCTGGATGGTCAATACAACAGTAGCATAACAACAGGAAGAAATATTAAGCCTTTTTGCCTATTTAAGATAACTTAAATCACCTTAGACCTTGTAACCTTTATAATTTGCATTTACCAACCTTAAAATATTTTTAGAACCCTCAAGTATTTATAAATTGTATTAACAACCTTAAGACACATTTTTAGACTCTCATACATGTATAACTTATGTTTACCAACCTTAAGGCACTTTTTAAGACTCTCAAATATGTGTAACTTTTATTTTTATAACCTAAACTCCTTTTATCCTTAGAGCCTACATAAGCTATATATTTTTTTATCCAGCTATACATCTTAAGACATAGGCAACTAACACAAATTCTGTGAGCAAGGCAAACCTGTTTTTCTTTTAATAAGAGATCTAGTACCCAGTAGTTCTAGCTAATGAACTGATCAATGAGCTAACAGTGGATCTAATTGTCTTCTCTCTAGCTGCAAAGCTACCATTAGCTTAGCATAGCTTTCAAGGTGATCAGAGACCTGAGAAGGATAAGTTATGAGCTAAATAAATATACCAATCCATGGGCCAATCAAAATGACAGAGATGACTAGTTAGTCCATCACCTAGGCACTGTCCCTGGCTCCTGTGGTCTCATAACGTCATGGGAAGAGGTGTCCAGCTAGGCACAGAAGATGAGACTGTTTCTGTGGAGAAAGAAATGAGAGAATGGCCTCACCTCACCCTTAGCAACGTGAAACATTGACGCTCCAGGTGTCCACAGTTTCGGCTGGGCCCTAGCAGTGGGCCAGTTGAAGCAGTATTGCCCAGTGGTTAGCATACCACAATCCAGAGTCACAGTCATGTGTCGTTGTGCCCAAATCTTCTTGGAGACCTTGGGGAGCTACTGCCAGGACTTTGGGACTTTCTGTCACAATAAGCTTACACAGTTAAAATGCCATATTCATCAGATCTCTGATAAGCCTGAGGGTCAGCATATTTGAGTTACTCTCTCTGTCTTTATCATGTGCTCTAAATTGTGTTTTTAAGTAGATTTATAAAGGCAGCTTTATAGTTACCCATCCTAGGCTTAACCTTAAAAAAAAACTAAACAAAGACACTCAACATCTTAACCAACTGCAGTTGTTAGCATAACTATACATCCGCTCTTTTTGAACTAAAATCAAAGCAAACCTTTTAATCAGGTATTGTTTATAGAGAGGCTAGCAAATCTTGTTGTTCTTACCACTTGCATTAAAATTGTACAGCAAAGGCTTTGCATTTAGCACTAATTAGGACTGAATATAATTGAGACACCTAAACAAAGATCGCAGCAAACCCTTGAACTATAAGTTTAAGACCAACAATTTAGCAGAACCATATAAACCAGATTTAAAATTAGCCAAATATATTTTAACCTTTTGATAGTAGAGATGTAGCAAATTGACTCAGTTTTAACATAGATAAATACCTCTAAAATTAATATATTTTAATTTAAAATATTGATAAACGATTCATATGTAACAATGAACCCCTTAGCAGAACAGTATAAAGCAATTTAATAGTCTTATATTTTAAACCAACTCAATTTGAACAGATATTTGTAACTTTTGAAGTTTTATTATTATGTAAAATTTATTTTGAAGCAGGATAGTAAAATGAAAATTTGAATTTTTATAAAAATCCATACCAATTTGAAATGAGGCTTATTGTTGGCCTAAAAGACAAGATAAACAGTTAATTATGGTTAAGACTTTTAAATGTAAACCCAATGAGAAAATTGTAAAGATTTTATAAAGCATTTGAAAATATAAGAGCTGAGTATAGAAATCAGGAAGAGAGCTTTTAAATAGAAGCCGCTTGGGAAAGGGGCAGGGGGGATCACGCGGAAAGGCTGGAGGAAGGCACACAGGAGGCAGGGCCTCTTTGCCAGAATTAAAGATGGTGCCAGCCACGTGGAAGCCTCTGATGAAACCAAGGTCCCTCCCATTTATTCCCAAAGCCAAGATGGCTGCGCCCAGGTATTTTTGTGGGAATTTTAAATTTTGTAAAACTCCCTATCAAGTTTTGAAAAGTCGATTCCGGCGCTGTGTGTCTCCACGTCTCAGAGCGCTGTCGGCCACCGTGACTGGCGCGACTCAGGCTGTTTACCTTGGTGAATACCCAGGCCCAACCACCTGTGGACGAGCCAGGCATCGTGGGCAGCAGGCCACCCGGGCAGGAGGCAGGAGGAATGAGGCGGCGGCGGGGTGGAACTTTATCCGCTGGGTCAAAGGCAGAACTCCTTGGATTTAGTTTTATGGTTAGAAGGAGTTTAGTAGGAGAACAGGAGGAACAGAGAGGCGTTTTAGAGCGAAGAAGAAAGCTTTAGTATAAGGTACCTCCTTC
This sequence comes from Psammomys obesus, assembly GCF_907164565.1. Taxonomy (NCBI): domain Eukaryota; kingdom Metazoa; phylum Chordata; class Mammalia; order Rodentia; family Muridae; genus Psammomys; species Psammomys obesus. The sequence goes on along the minus strand of NW_026590571.1, from coordinate 1,654,746 downwards.
TCTTTACCAGTTTGTTGATAATGGTTAAGAAGATCCCATAAAATACTGGGATTTAACGTGCCATTAATCGGCCAATTTAGATCCTTACCTAAGAGTATGTAGCCCAGGTTTTATTATAGAGGCATATGAGTTTGGAAGTTTTTAACTGGGGTTGTAAACCCAAAGTATTAAAACTTTTTAGAAGACATCCCAGTGGAGAAGCTGAGGGAATAAACGGCGTCATATGGGCGTTACCCATCGGGAGGCGAGAGAGACGTGGCCTTTAATAGCGTCCCAGAAGAAGGCGAGTCTCTAGAGAGACTGGTCTGGTCTGGTCCCATATCTCATCAGATTTTTGCCAGGGACCAGGGTACGGTGCCCCGTGGCACGGCCGAGAGAACACGGTTTTGCCTAGCTAGGGCTTTCTGCAAGAGCAGATTGAGAGAGAGTCAGTGAGCAAGAGAGAGAAATAAACCATGTGTAGACAGAGAAAGCTCTCCCAGGGTAAACTAAGGCCCTAATAGAGGTGGGGTCTAGCAAAAGAATAGTGGGGAGGTGCCGGACTCTCATCAGTCACTCTCCCCTTGTCTAGAGAAACGTTTATGCTGACCAAAAGGGAAACTTACCAATGCAGCTGGTGTTGGATGCCTCTGCAGCAAACTGGTAGCAAGAAAGTGGAGATCTCGGGGAAAATTTGGAGAAAAATAGGTATCCAGAAGCCCTGGCGGGTGCCGGCATTACCCACTCGGTGAACTTACTGGAGGGTACCAATCCCGGTTACTATACCACCACAAGCATTGGTGGTATAGTGGTGAGCATAGCTGCCTTCCAAGCAGTTGACCCGGGTTCGATTCCTGGCCAGCACACCAATATTAGAAAACATGCGAATGTTGGGAAATGTGTGCCTGTGAAGGTTACATGCGGGTTCACAAATCACACCACGAGATGGGTTCCATGTGAGTGGTTTATTAAGGGAAGGGGGGAGAGAGAGAAAGAGAGAAAGAGAGAGAGAGAGAGAGGAGGAGGAGAGAAAGAGAGTAAGGGTGTCTTCACAAATGCCTGATAACTGGTTTGTCAGGTCCCTTGGGGCTGGCCGTAGAAGTGCCTGTTTACTGATCCCAACATAGACAGCTTATATTTGATAAGTTTGTGAATGTTAGTATTTTAGAACACAATCGGCTTCTGGGTTATCTAGCAACTTATGATGTCATTATGTGTCACCGGCCAGGTGGCCACACCTGGAAGGCGTGGTTACTTTGCCCCTTAAAGGGACATTCCAACAAGTGGCCACTCTCTTGCCTCTCTTGTTTCTCTCTTACTTCTCTCTCTCTCACCACCCCCTCCCCTTTTTTTCTCTCTCTCCCCATCATGTCCTGTTACCCCCTTATCTTCATACCCACCCAATAAACCTCTTGCATAGAAGATTGGTTGACACTCTCATTCTTTTATAGATCTAACAGTGAAGAGCAATAATGTGGTACCAGACAGTAATGAATAGTAATCCTGTGCAGTGTGAATATGAGTGGGGACCCTAGGCTTGAGCTGAAACTAGTAAGATGAAAGTATTAGAGTTTGTGGCCAAGCTTCATGGGAGAAACCCTACTGCTTTCCCTTCTCAGTATTAAGAGGCTCTAATAGAAGAAGAGAGAACCCTTGCCATGATTTGAGACCATGCAGGCCTTAGTTCTGCTTCTGGTGCTAGATCTAGTGCCATGGGCAGCAGGTTCCCCCATTTCTAGTACAATCAGAGATAAATTACTCCTTAATAATTTCAGAGAATTTTTAGAGTTGAAGGTTGGTAGGAGCTGCTGTTCTAGAAGCTGCTTTGATATTTAAATCTAAGGGAAAGACTGGTTTTACCAGGCCTTCACTGAAGTCAGGGAAGAATTTCCAAGTCCATCTTCTTTTGTTTGTGACAGCAGGTGGGATAGCTTGTCAAAATCACACCTCTTGTTTCACCTCCTTTTGAATTCAACCCATTGTGCTGAGCTGTTTTTACTCTGGCTTAAAAAGCAGTCTGCAATAAAGCCAGGTTTCTGGTCCAGTCTAGTCTCCACTAGAGCCTCTCAGAAAGGTCCTATGTGCTGTGTGTTAGTTTATTTATTTTAATCCTCACTCCCAACTCTCTTTGGCCTCCCCAACCCCCAAGGGAGGAGCAGTCCTGTTAGGCCACAGAGGAGAGCTTTGCAGCCAATCCTGAAGATACCTGATAAAACAGGATCAGATGAATGGGGAGGAGGTCCCCCCTATCAGTGGACTTGGCAAGGGGCACGGTGGAGATGAGGGAGGGAGGGAGGGAGGGACTGGGAGGGAATGAGGGATCGGGACATGGCTGGAATACAGAGTTAATAAAATGTAACTGATAAGGAAAAAAAATCTTCATTGCTTTCAAGTCCTTGTCAGTTGCCATAATAAATCAGTTGATCTTTGTGAAAAAAAAAAAAAAAAAAAAAAAAAAAAAATGTTGGTCTCTGTTGGGGCCTTAAAGTTGAAAAAAAAAAAAAAATTATGTTTTTAAAAAAAAAAAAAAAAAAAAAAAAAAAAGAACTGTTGGACTCTGCTGGCGGCCTACAGCAGAAGGTGATAATAAAACTAGGTTGATAGGTCTATTATCTGCATAGTTCTAATTTGTATAAGTTCCATGCCATTTTTTCTTTCCCTGCTCATCCCTTATACATGAACATCATTGCACATAATAGCATCATTGTTTAGCTTCAAACAACTCCAGTGAAAGCCATTCACAAATTTAATAATAAGATCTTTGTCATGACATAAAATTAATTGTGGAATAAGTTCATCTGGCTGTATAATTACTTGGAGTACCAAAACATGTTTGCTAAGCTTCCACCTCATAGACAGATTTGTTCTAATTATTTGTACCTTTCTATTTCTCAGGAAAATTACATGATATATGTGGAGTTTCTTCACTTTATAGTTGCCAGTGTAATAAAATTCAAGAAATTTTTATTCACATTTGCAGTCTCTTTTATTAGCCAAACTTTGTATGAACATTTTCTATTTTTCAATAGTTATTTTACTTTATTAGGGTTCTAGATTAAACAACATGTAGTCCTTTCTCTTATAAATGTATTGATTATGATAGCATTATCTTCTAATAGATTAAAGATAAATGATAGATAGTGTGTACTTGTAATTCAGTCCTTATGATCCAGTTAAGGGTAAATATACTGAAGAAGGAAAATGCGGTATGTTTGTGGCAAGGAAAACATTTTCAGTGTTAGTTTTTAAGTTAAATTTTGAGGTGGAGAGAACTGAGATGTAGTAAGACCAGCGCATGATGCACTCCAAAGTTGACATCCAAAAGTTGAATGCAAAACAGTCTTTGTAGTTTTGTTTACTTAAACAAAATTTTCATGCAGAAAGAGTCAAAACTGTCCATCTTTGTCCCCCAGCTCTGGCTGCTCAATATTGATAATAAACTAAGGCTTTATTTACAAATAATTATGGACATATTTATAGGTAAAAGGGACTCAAAAGCCACTGGGTTACCACTCATTTCCCAGGACTGGTAAAGTCTGAAAATACCCAGTTCAAGAGAGACTTTAAAATATATTATCTTTAGTATGATTTGAACTGTATATAGTAACATATGCTTAATTTTTAATAAAGATATAAATAGTGAACATATTGCTGCTTTAGATGAAGGAAGTAGTTTTTCCTCTTCAAAGATTATAAAAACTTATACATAACTGAAAATAATTGATTTCTCCACTTTTTTTCTTTTTTAATTCTTTATTAATTACACTTTATTCACTTTGTATCCCCCCTGTGGCTCCCTCCCTCCTCCCATTCCAATACCTCCCTTCCTCCCCCCTCTGCAGGCATGCCCCTCCCCAAGTCCACTGATAGGAGAGGTCTTCTTTTCCTTCCTTCTGATCCTAGTCTATTAGGTCTCATCAGGAGTGGCTGCATCATCTTCCTCTGTGGCATGCTAAGGCTGCTCCCCCCTCAGGGAGAAGTGATCAAAGAGCAGGCCAATCAGTTCATGTCAGAGACAGTCTCTGTACACATTACTATGGAACCGACTTGGACACCGAACTGCTTTGGGTTACTTACGTATATTATATATAATATATATGTAATATGTATTATATAATATATATCTTATGTACATCATATAATATTATATAATAAATATTTATATATTTATTTTCATATTTTGTGTAAACATTTATATTTATATATAAATATATTTATTATATATTATCTTTAATATATAATATATTTAATATATAATATAATAAATAATATATAACACATACTACATTATATAACATAACATATACTATATACAATATACTATATAATATATAATATAATATATAAGTAATTTATAATATATAATATATGTAATTTATAATATATAATAGTTAATACATTATATAATACATAATTTTATTATATATTATGTATGTATATATATATATATAATATGTTTATGGGATTTTAATCCATTGTTGTGAGGAAGACATAGTGGGGTCACTGCGTACATGATGGCAGAAACATTAGGCAGCGACTGTTCACATGGCTGGAGGATGAGAGTCATACTAGTACCACGCTACAACCTAAAGCAGGCTCTGTTTCTGCCAGCCAGCTATTACCTCTAAATGGCTCCATAACTTTTTAAACAGTGTCACTAGAGAATAAGCAAATATTCAAATCATAAAGCAGTGGGTTATATTTTAAATTCAAACCAAATAAGAATTTATCAGATTCCTCTCAAATGAAGAGGCTCATACTCATAGACCTTGGTTTGTTAAATGGCTTAGTCTGAATCTCTGATATTAATTCTTCTAGACATATTTCTGTACTATGTCCCAGGTCTTCTGTTTCCTGAATAATTTTTCAAAATATTTTATTGATTCTTTGCGATTTTCACTTCATGCACCCCAAACTTACTCATCTCCCAGTCCTTTAATACCTGCCCCATCTGCCCTTGCAACCTCCTCTACCAAAAGAAAACAAAAAAATAAAAAAAATAAATAAATGAAAACCCCAAAAAACAAAACAAGTAAAGTTAACAACTTGCCAAAAAAGCTTTAACATGTCCTGGTGTTTCACAGGGCATACACTTTTTTTTCCAAATATCTTTATTTGCAAATATTCTTTGCAATGAATCATTGGTCTAGTTTGAAGCCTCTGGCTTCTGCTACACTTTTGATATTGGTTCCTCACCAGGACTGCTCTCCCATATCCTTTTTGTTGCCCTGTGTCATGGAAATCCTGCAGCTTTGTATCTACAGAGTGGACCTTGCACCTTGCTTGGGCAGCACAGTAAGCTGGCCCTATTAATGAAGGCTCAGATTAACTGGCCCCAAAGGCCTAAGCAGAGGAAAGCAGGTGAATTGCCCTGAAGGGTCTGAGAGCATGAAAGTTGACTTTCAAACACGACATCTCCTGAGGAACTTGGGTGAAAGAGCTGGGGCAGTACTGGAGACATTGCCTTAATGGTGTGGGTACAAAAGAGATAGCAGGCTGACCAAGTCAGCTACCACCCAGGCCAAGATTAAAGGGTATGAATGAGTTGGCTCTCGCCAACATCTTTTCCATCTATGAACCACTATTCGTTTTTCATTTGGGTTTCTTATATTGCATGTCATAATAAATTGGACCCTGAATCTGAAGTACTAAAATTAGATTAAAAAAAAAGATTGAAAGGATTAACAAACGCTATCAACCTATTTCTTATGAACTTTCTTAACCCACAGTTCTTTCCTCCATGTCATTGTTTCTGAGACCTGAATTTGAAGGAGAGATAGTTTTATCCAGAATCAACTCCTTAGTGCATTATAATAATCTTGTCTTTGTTTTGTTTTAGGTTTGTTTTGTTTTCTTTCTTGGTGTATGTGTGTGTGTGTATGTGTGTGTGTGTGTGTGTGTGTGTGTGTGTGTGTGTGTTTTCATTAAAATTTGAGTTCAACACTGTTGGAGACAAGCCCTGAGAAACTTCCCACCTTTTCTCATTCCCCCCACCCTGCTGCACCTGGTTGACTAACATCCTCCTTGACAGTTGCAGAAATGTGCTAACTGTCTCAAAATAACCGCAAAGTGTTCCAGGCCCGAGGCCAAGAAGATTTTGTAACTTCCACCCTGCCCCTTCCTGAGTAAGAAGATTCTACAGTGCGCTTTTCCACCCTGCCCCTCCCTGAGTAATAAGGTTCTACAATGCACTTTTTTACCCTACCCCTCCCTGAGTAAAAAGGATTCTACACTGTGCTCCTCCCTGGCCCCACCCCTATCTAAGGTTGGCCTTAAAAGCCTGCTCCAGTTCAATAAAATTTGACTCTTGACAAGTGCACATTTGCTTGAGTCCTTCCTTTCTCCCGCTCATCTTTTACAGGCTGCGACCCCCTTCGCCCCCACGAATAACTAGGTCCTGCGGGTCAGGACACAACACACTGGCCAGACATTCTTTTTGTACTACTCAGTGTTAAAAATCATAAAGAGATGAAGCAGGGGGACAACCGATATTCTCTGCGAAAGGTTTATTAGAAGGGTATGGAGGAAATGGGTAGCAGAGCATGGTGGGGAAAGAGAGGGAAAGGAGGGATGGGGAAAGAGGGGCACCCCAAGAGAAAGAGAAGAGAGAGAAGAGTAAGAGTAAGACAGTAAGAGTAAGAGAGAGACCACGTGTTGGATCGGCCCTTTTAAGGGGGCACGGTAACCACGCCTTCCAGGTGTGACCACCTGGTAGGCGACATATGATGACGTCATAGGTTGCTGGGCAACCCAGAAGCAGGTTGTGGTCCAAAATACTAACACTCAAGAGACTTCACACTGTTCCCAGTAGAAGAGGCATACCAGAACCACCCTATTATGTAGTACTCATGATGTCTCCATGCATGGCCTCTAAACAGTTTGTATTTGGTTAAGAGACAAAAATCATTTGTTAGGTCACTAATTTTTTCTAGTGAACCAAGGGGCTCAAAGACTGGTGAGCATACAAATTATTTTAATGACTATCATACTGGATTTGATTTGAAAGATAAAATTATAAGTAGGAGGACAAAATGCAATTTAATATATTAATATTGAGATATTCGCAAACATACTTTTGTTTTTTTGAGACAGGGTTTCTTTTTGTAGCCTTGGCTGTCCTAGACTCACTTGGTAGGCTGGCCTCAAACTCACAGAGATTCATGTGCCTCTGCCTCCCTGAGTGCTGCAGTTACAGGTGTGCACCATCATGCACTGCATATATTTAATTTTAAATAAATTAAAATGAAAAATGCCAGTAAATTAGGAGTCATAAAACATATATGAAGGCCATTCCATTTATTAATTCATTCTTAGAGTGTAAACAGAATACCATTCACATGTTTTTCTGTCACAAAGACCTCTAACACTACTTTCTTATTATTCACAATTTTGCTTATAAATTTCCAATTCAGAGGATTTATATGCAATAATTTTTCTATTTGCATGCTAGAAAAATATTCTGTGAACACTTCACTTTCAAATCAATCATTAAAATTTATGCACAAAGTAACTATGCAAAAAGATAAGCTACTAATAGTAATAAAATATTTGAGAAGACATTACAAAGGCACTCATGTTCATATTAAGTGTATTTTCACAATGATTGCATACATCATAATCAGTCAAATATACAAATTCTGTTTAAGACACATATGTACATATATGCTATTCAGGATACGTGTTAATTAGGAAACATATAATATATATAATGTAGAGAGAGTCAGAGAGAGAACCCCAGTTCCTACACTTTTAATATTCATTGTTACCAGTTCATCCAAAATCAAATTTGAAGATGGTGTGTTATAGATATGACACAGGATATCATTTAGTTAAAATGAAAATTGTGAACATGTTACTGTCACAATTTGATTTTACTTTTAGAATGATGTTATAAGAGCCAGATCAGGTGTACTCTTTATAAATGTAGAAGACATTATATTAAGCAAAGAGTGTTTTTTCATTGATTATATATAAGAGTAGGAAGCAATTTATCCTTCATTCTGGAAAAGAAAGATAAAACTTTCACTTTATGGAAATAGGAAACATAAGTGAATAGTTCCAAGTACCAGATAAGGCCTGAAGTAAAGGTAGTATGTAATAAAAAATAATTGGATAAAACCAGTGTGCATTAAAGGGAGATAAGTATATATTAAGGCAACACACATCGAACATTTTCTGAGATAAAAATAAAACATAGGAAGTCCTTGGCACGAAGCATTTGTAACAGAAGTAGAGTGAACACTAATACTATGTAGCTGAAAACATATTTTTGTAATTATCAATGCAAACTCATTTCCAAAATACACTGACTGGGGAAGAAGTTATTGCTACATATGATAATAAAGAAAATTCTTACCAACACTATTTCTCTGACATAAAATTCCATTTTTTATTTTTATATTAATTACAGTTAATTCACATTGTATCCCAACTGTAGCCCCCTCCCTCATACCCTCCCATTCCCACCCTCCTTGCTTCATCTCCTCCTATTTCCCCTCTCCAAGTCCACTGATAAGGGAGGTCCTCCTCCCCTTCCATCTGAAACTAGCTTATCAGGTCTCATCAGGACTGGCTGCATTGTCTTCCTCTGTGGCCTGGTAAGGCTGCTCCCCCCTCAGGGGGAGGTGATCAAGAGTTAGCCACTGAGTTCATGTCAGAGACAGTCCCTGTTCCCTGTACTAGGGAACCTACTTGGAGACTGAGCTGCCATGGGCTGCATCTGTGCAGGGTTTCTAGGTTATCTTCATGCATGGTCCTTTGTTGGCACAGAAATTGAAAAACCCTCTGCTGAATGAAAACAAAGTCAAGACAGAAATTAAACTAATATAAAATATTTCAATGAAAATGAATATGCAGTATACTCAAACTTCAATAAATGCTTCTGGTGGAATACATGAATCAACTATTAAAAGTTAAAAACTATACTCAATCTTAGGTGACACAATTAAAGCAGTGCTAGGAGAAAAGTTCATAACACTAAGTGCCTACATAAACGCAATTGCTAGAAAGATGGCTCAGAGGTTAAAAGTACTGCATGCTCTTCCAGAGATCCTGACTTCAATTCCCAGCAACTACTTGGTGGCTCACAGTGATCAATAATGAAATCTGGTGCCCTCTTTTGGTGTGCTGGTGTACATGCAAACATGACATTATATACATAATAATTTTTAAAGAAATCTTTAAAAAACAGGGTACATATCTAAACAAAGAATTCTCAACAGAGAAATATCAAATGGCAGAAAAGCACTTAAAGAAATATTCAAAGTCCTTAGTCTTCCAAGAAGTTCAAATCACAATGACCCTGAGATTCCACTTTAAACATATCTGAAATGTTAAGGTTAAAATCTCAAGAGACAACACATCACAGAGCAATTATGGAGAAAGGGGGAACCATCTATTACTGGTAGGAATGTAAACTTGTACAACAACTTTGGAAATCAATTTGCTGCTTTCTCAGAAAATTAGGGAGAGTGTTACCTCAAGATCCATCTATGCCACTCCCAGGACATATCCGAAAGATGCTCAACCATATAAGGACATTTGCTCAAATATGTTCATTTGCTCAAACATGTTCAGCTTTATTCATAATAGCCAGAATCTAGAAATAACCTAGATATTTCTCAACTGAAGATTGGATATGGAAATTGTGGTACATTTACAAAATGGAATACTGCTCAGCACTTATAAACAAGGAAATCATGAAATTTGCAGGCAAATGGATGAAACTATAAAAGATAATCTTGAGTGAGGTAACCCAGAAGAAGAAAGATCCAGAGGGTATATACTCGCTTAAAAGTAATTATTAGGCATTTAATATAGGATAAACATATTTAAAAGCTATAGTCCTAAAGAACCTAAACAAGGAGAACCCTAGGGAAGAGGTTTGATACTCATTCAGAAGGGCAAAAAGGATAGACATCAGAAGTAGGATAGGACAAAGAACAAGAATGGAGCCTTCCACTAGCCTCTGAAAGACACTATCCAACAGGGTATCGAAGCATATGCTGAGACTCATATAAAAACTTTGGGCAGAGTGCAGGGAATCTTAAGGAATAAGGGGATATAAAAGGACAATGAGAGAGGGCAGGAGTTTCACAAGGAGACCAACAGAGCCAAAAGTCTGTGCTCATGGAGTTCTGAAGAAATTGATTAATCAACCAAGGAACATTCATGGAGAGGAACTAGACCCCCTACTCATAAGTAGCACATGGGCACCTCAGTCTCCATATGTATTTCCTAGTAAGGGGATAAAGTGCTGTCTTTGACATGGACTCATTGGCTGGCTCATTGTTCACCTCCCGCTGAGATGTGTGCACCCTTGCCAGGCAACAGAGGAAGACAATGCAGTCAATACTGATGAGAATTGACAGAATAAGGTCAGATAGTAGGGAAGAAAGACTTCCCTTATCAGTGTATTGTGAAGGACATAGAGGGGGAGAAGGAAGGAGGGGGAGACCTGGTGGAGATGTGGGAAAAGGATATAGCCAGGATACAAAGTGAATAAATTGTTTTTTTTTAACTTTTATTAATTACACCTTATTCACTTTGTACTCACCCATAAACCTCTCCCTCCTCCTCTGCTGATCCCACCCTCCCTTCCCCTTCTTCACGCAGACCCCTCCCCAAGTCCACTGATAGGGGAGGTCGTCCTCTCCTTCCTTCTGATCTTAGTCTATAAATCTCATCAGGAGTAGCTGCATTGTTATCTTCTGTGGCCTGGTAAGGTTGTTCCCCCTTCAGGAGGAGGTGATCAAAGAGCAGGCCAATCAGATTATGTCAGAAGCAGTTCCTCTTTCCATTACTATGTAACCCACTTGAACACTAAACTGCCCTGGGCTACATCTATGCAGGGTTTCTAGATTATCACCATGCATGGTACTTGGTTGGACTATGAGTCTCTGGAAGACCCTTGTGTTCAAATTTTCTAGTTCTGTTTTTCTCCTTGTGGAGTTCCTGTCCTCTCCAGATCTTACTATTCCCCACTTCTTACATAAGATTCCATGCACTCTGCCCAACAGTTGGCCATAAGTCTCAGCATCTGCTTTGATAGTCTGTAGGGCAGAGCCTTTCAGAGGCCCTCTGTGGCAGGTTCCTAACTTGCTTCCTGTTTTCTTCTTCTTTTGATATCCATCCCTTTTGCCTTTCGGGATCAGGATTGAGCATTTTAGTCAGGGTCCTCTCTCTTGATTACTTTCTTTAGATATACAGATTTTACTAGGTTTATCCTATATTATATGTTTATATGAGTGAGTATATACCATGTGTGTCTTTGTGCTTCTGGGACAGCTCACTCAGGATGATCCTTTCTAGGTCCCATTATTTACCTGCAAATTTCATGATTTCCTTAATTTTCATTGCTGAGTAATATTCCATTGTGTAGATGTACCACAATTTCTGCATCCATTCTTCAGCTGAGGGGCAACTGGGCTGTTACCAGCTTCTGGCTATTACAGATAAAGCTGCTACAAACATGGTTGAGCAAATGTCCTTATTGTATACTTGAGCCTCTTTTGAGTATATGCCTAGGAGTGGTATGGCTGGATCTTGAGGAAAAGCTATTCCTAGTTGTCTGAGAAAAGGCCAGATAGATTTCCAGAGTGGTTGTACAAGTTTACATTCCCACCAGCAGTGGAGGAGGGTTCCCCTTTCTCCACAACCTCTCGAGCATGTGCTGTCACTTGAGTTTTTCATCTTGGCCATTCTGATGGGTGTAAGGTGAAATCTCAAGGTTGTTTTGATTTGCATTTCCCTAATGGCTAATGACATTGAGCATTTCTTCAAGTGTGTCTCTGCCATTTGATATTCCTCTTCAGAGAATTCTCTGTTTAGCTCTGTTCCCCATTTTTTAATTGGATTACTTGGTTTGCTGCTTTTCAGCTTCTTTAGTTCTTTATATATACTGGATATTAGCCTTGTGTCAGATAAAGGGTTGGTGAAGATTCTTTCCCAATCTATAGGCATTCGTTTTGTTTTGATGATGGTGTCCTTTGCTTTACAGAAGCTTTTCAGTTTCATGATGTCCCATTTATTGATTGTTGCTCATAGAGCCTGTGCTGTTGGTGTTCTGTTCAGGAAGTTGTCTCCTGTACCAATGAGTTCTAGGGGCTTCCCCATTTTTTCTTCTAACCGATTTAGAGTATCTGGTTTTATGTTGATGTCTTTGATCCACTTGGACATTAGTTTTGTGCAGGGTGAAAAGTATGGATCTATTTTCATTTTTCTACATGTAGATATCCAGTTAGACCAGCACCATTTATGTATTAACTAATAATAATAATAAAAAATTAAAAAACTTCAAAATATGTTTTCTTTCTCCACTTCTTCTCATAGAGCCAAGTTCCCACCTGCTCTCAATAGAATTACACCTGTAGATATTATTTTTTTCTTTTAGTCTCCCTCATTTTTATTTATGTGTTTTTGTGAGTGATTACCATGATTATAAATGTGAGACAGCATCCAAAGGTTTGTGCATTGTAGGCAAACACTCTACCAGTGAGCCACATTTGCTCTTATTGATGGCCTTGATAATGTCCTTTTTAGAGGGAAGAAGATGATGAAATCTGTGTATTTTATATAGTACTTTTAAAAGTTTTGTCTGTTTATATTTATCAAGATTTGCTCTTAATCTTTGAATTTTCTATGGATTTATATTATTCTGTTTCTGATTTGCTGTACTTTCATTTATGACATTCATTGAGAATTGAAGTATCTTTCCAAACCAGATACCTGCCAGGTTAGAATCTTGCCTTTTTGGCTCTGTTGGTCTCCTTTTGAAGCTTGTGGCCCCTCCTGGTTTTTGTATCTTCCCCTTCTTCCACCATATTCCCTGCACTCTGCTCAAAGTTTGGCTATGGGGCTCAGCATCTACTTCAATATCCTGTTGGGTAGAGTCTTTCAGGGGCCTCCAGTGGAAAGCTTCTGTCCTGTTCCCTGTCTTCCCCTACTTCCAATGTCTATCCTGTTTGCCCTTTTGAAAGAGTATTAAGCCTCTTCCCTAGGGTCCTCCTTGTTGTTTAGCTTCTTTAGGACTATAGATTGTACAATGTTTATGCTATATTATATGGCTAAAATCTTGGCTCAGGGGATCCTGCAGAGACTGATGAATAACAAAGGATGATGCATGGATCAGTCCTAGATCCCCTACTCAGTTGTAGCCCATGGACAACTCAGTCTCCATGTGGATTTCTTAGTAAGAAGAGCAGTGGTCTTTCTCTGACATGAATTCAGTGGCTGTTTCTTTGATCATCTTCCCCTGGAGAAGTGGCCTAACTATGCCACAGAGGAAGAGGCTCCAGACAGTACTGATGAGACCTAATAGGTTAGGGTCAGATAGTAGGGGAGGAGGACTTTCCCTATCAGTACTATGGGAGGGACACAGAGGGGGTTGAGAGAGGGAGGGTGGAACTGGGAACAGATGGTGGAGGGGGCTACAGCCAGGATACTAAGTGAATAAATTGTCATAAATAATAATAATAAAGAAAAAATATAAAGGAAAAAAATCTTGCCTTAAAAAATATTTTTCTTCCATTGAATTCTTTTTTTTTTAATTTTTTTTCTTTTTTTATTAATTACACTTTATTCATTTTGTATCCCCCCATAAACCCCTCCCTCCTCCCCTCCTGATCCCACCCTCCCTTCCCTTTCTGCATGCATGCCACTCTCCAAGTCCACTGATAGGGGAGGTTCTCCTCTCCTTTCTGATCTTAGTCTATAAGTTCTCATCAAAAGTGGCTGCATTGTCCTCTACTGTGGCCTGGTAAGGCTGCTCCCCCCTCAGGGGGAGGTGATCAAAGAGCAGGCCAATCAGATTATGTCAGAGGCAGTCCCTCTTCCCATTACTATGTAACCCACTTGGACACTGAACTGCCATGGGCTACATCTGTGCAGGGGTTCTAGGTTATCTCCACAAATAGTCCTTGGTTGGAGTATGAGTCCATTGAATTCTTTAGGTATTACTTTTTAAAATCAATTGTTCCTAATCTTATGGTTTTATTTCTAAGCTGTCTGCTTTTATCAGATTTTCTTGCCAGTTATGATGATAGCACACTGCTTTAATTATTATACTTTAACAGGAATACAGTAATACTTAATTTGCATACTACAAATCCTCCAAATTCTTTCTTCCTTTTTGTTTCTGTGTTTAAACATACTTTACCTTTCATTATGTATCTTAGAATCAACTTCTCTACTTCCACAAAGTTTTATTGGAAACTTTGTCAAATTATACAGAATTCATAGATCAACTTGCAGATTTAAGTAACAAACTACTCCATGTTTTCTAGTGTTTTTAAATTTTCCATATTTTTCAGTAATATATTATCTTATTTTATTATTCATAGCAAGATTTATTATTTCTTCATATATGTATATTTTTTACTATGGTCTTCCCTTCCCATGGGGATTTGTTGGCCACTGGCCCACAGTGTAGAATCCATTACTGGATGGTAAAAGAAGACAAAAAAACATGTAAATATGATTGTCATTATTTAGCTCAGTAGTTCTCAACTGTCTTAGTGCTACAACCCTTTAATACAGTTCCTCATGTTATGGTGACACCCCAACCATAATATTATTTCTTTGCTACCTCTTAACTACAATGTTCCTACTATTACAATCATAATATAAATATCTGAGATGCAAACTTCATAAAAGGATCAAACAGCGAAGGTTACTGATAAGCAGATGACTAGAGGTCGGCATAAGAACATGTCCAACAAAAAATCAGGATATCATGGTTTTACTAGCAACCCAAAAATCAATGGATATTTTAATTCATCAGAAACATAGAAAAATTATCTAAAATCTATGCTTATCCAGTTATTAGAGGTATATAAAGAGGAAATGAACAAAGCTCTCAAAGTAATACACACAAATACAGCCAAACAAATAGAGGAACATATAGAGACTCAAGTTACAAGCAATAGGCTCCCCGACATGAGAGTTGTGTAAGAGCAGTGTGTTCTATTAAGAGCTGAGCCATATCTCCAGCATGATTTTTCTCTTCATAAGGTTTAATGATATTTTATAAGACTCACAATATAGCACCTTACTTTTCTCTTCTCTTTACCTTCATGCCATGACAGTTTAATTTCATGAGAACAAATGACTGAACAAATTGTAATCTAGAAAGAAACTGAGATGCTTTTTAAATTTAATGCCAAAAGTAATATATTGTCACCTATTTTATATGCAACTATTTAGAAATATGCAACTCTACTCCATAAGAGAGAGTATAATTTTTTTCTCTTCAAGGAAACAAAAAAATAATAACATAATATTTTAAAGCCATATGTCTCTTGAAGAAAGTTTGTTGTTGAAATTATATGTGGTGATGTATTATAATTAAACTTACTGGTCTGAATTCATAACACACTTTGAAGTCACTTAAGATTAAGACTGCTATCCTACTGTATATTCAGTCTGTTTGTTTTGCCTACATTTAAGAGAACAATGCAGCAGTCAGCCTTACTTGTCTTGGATTTCCCATGCAATCACCTTTCACAATCTAAGTGC
This sequence comes from Psammomys obesus, assembly GCF_907164565.1. Taxonomy (NCBI): domain Eukaryota; kingdom Metazoa; phylum Chordata; class Mammalia; order Rodentia; family Muridae; genus Psammomys; species Psammomys obesus. Next base: position 1,639,254 of record NW_026590571.1, on the reverse strand, counting down.
ATCACTATAATCTTCAGTTGTATACTTTTTCATGTCCTGGATCCAGACAACAATGCATTTGAATGTGATCATTTATTAAAAATAACAAATAGGATGAAACAAACATTGCAAAAATGAATATACATCATAAATAGAGGACACAGCATATGGATGTTGATTGATAGCATTTGTTTGTTATCTAGGTCAGCTGGGGCCAGCTGAAGTCAGCAACTTAATCCCTTGTAAAAATCTGTTAGGAGTTCTGCAATTTAACTCTTATTCCTTCCCCATAGTACGCATTCTGTGGTATTCAATAAATACAGAGTAAAGACCTCTGCTATTAATAGAAATTTACAGAACTGAGGATAAATAATACAATATTCAAGCAAGTACAGAATCATACCAATACAAAAGAGAGAATGAAGGACCCATGGAAAGGAACAGGAAATTCAAATCTAGGTTCACTCTTGGTTAAATTACACCAAGGTAGTAATGCATTTTTAATTTAATTTACTTATTTTCATTTTTTATTCTTTAACATTTTTTATAATTATCATTTATTACAATTTCCTCAATTTTTATCCCAGCTATGGCCCCTTCCATCATCTCCTTTCAATAACAACAACCTTCCCTCCCTCTTCTCCCACTACACACCTCCCCTGGTCCACTGATAGTGGAGGACCTCCTCACTTTCTTTTTTTTAAATTATATATTTTTATTTTCTATATTAAATACAGTTTATTCACTTTGTATCTCAGCTGTAGCCCCTCCCTCATTTCCTGCCAATCTTACCCTCCCCCTCTTCATCTCCTCCCATGTCCCTTTCTAAATCAACTGATAGCTAAGGTCCTCCTCCCCTTCCCTCTCACCCAGCCCTAACAGGTCTCATGAGGACTGGCTACATTGTCTTCCACTGTGGACTGTTCAGGCTGGTCCACCTTCAGAGGAGGTGATCAAAGACACAGAAACTGCATTCATGTCAGAGACAGTCCCTGTTCCCCTTATTAGGGAACCCACATGGAAACTCTCTAGGTTATCTCCATGCATGGTCCTTGCTTGGAGTATCAGTCTCAGAAAAGACACCTAGGCCCAGATTTCTTGTTTCTATAGCTTCCTTGTGGAGCTCCTGTCCCCTCCAAGTCTTTCTAACTCCTCCTTCTTTCATAAGATTCCATACACTCTGCCCAAAGTTTAGCTATGATTCTCAGCATCTACTTTGATTGTGTCTTTCAGTGGCCCTCTGTGGTAGACTCCTGTGCTGTTCTCTGTTTTTTCCCTCTTCCAGTGTTCATCCCATTTGCTTTTCTGAGTGAGGATTGGTCAGCTTACCCAGGGTTCTCCTTCTTGATTAGCTTCTTTTGTTTATCCTATATTATATGTCTAAAATACACTTATAAGTGAATATATACCGTGTGTGTCTTTCTGCTTCTGGGATACCTCACTCAGGATGATCTTTTCTAGTTCCCACCATTTGCTTGTAAATTTCATGGTTTCCTTGTTTTTAATTGCTGAGTAGTATTCCATTGCGTAAATGTACCACAATTTCTGTATCCATTCCTCTGTTGATAGACATCTGAGTTGTTTCCAGGTTCTGGCTATTATGAATAAAGCTGCTACATACAAACATGGCTTAGTAAATGTTTTTGCTGTGTACTTGAGCTGATTTTGGATAAATGCCTAAGAGTGGTATAGCTGGACATTGAGGAAACACTATTCCAGAACACCAACAGTACAGGCTCTAAGATCAACAATCAATAAATGGGACCTCATGAAACTGAAAATCTTCTGTAATGCAAAGGGCACTGTCATCAGAGCAAAACGACAGCCTACAGACTGGGAAAGGATCTTCACCAATCCTATATATGCAGATGGCTAATATCTAGTATATATAAAGAACTCAACAAGTTAAAAAGCAACAAATCTAGTAATCCAATTTAAAAATGGGGTACAGAAGTAAAACAGAGAATTCTCTATAGAGGAATATCTAGTGGCAGAGAAACACTTAAAGAAATGCTTAACATCCTTAGTCATCAGGGGGATGAAAATCAAAATGACACTGAGATTTCACCTTACACCCATCAGAATGGCTAAGATCAAAAACTCAAGCAACAGTAAAGTCTAGAGAGGATGTGAAGAAAGAGGAAACCTCCACTGCTGATGGAAATGTAACCTTGTACAACCACTTTGCAAATCTGTTGCTTTCTCAGACAAACCCATCTTTCATTCAAGCACTCTTTCTGGTCCTTTTTATGTAACCTACAGGGAATCTTTTGGAATTTCCACTTCTGCACATTTTATGCATCCTTCCAGGAATTTCTAAAGCATTTGGTATGCCAACTGGCATGCCAGAAAATGGAAAATACAGTAGTAGTATGCAAAGTTATAAAAAGCAAGCATCTACATCTCTTAGGTGAAGTGTGTCCTAGAAATAATACCTGGCCTTCAATATCTAATGGTTAGTCTTTAGTCAAACAAGCCATCATTTGCATGGAGTTTTTCCTAATTTGGCTAAAACAAAGATAAGAATAATAAACCTAATTAGACATATTTTTTCTGAGACACATTGTTTTTCCTTTCTTACTGCCTTTTCTGTTAAATATTCTAATATTAAGTTCTTTAAAGGTACCCATTAAATTCTTATTAAATATTTCCAATCAGAAATGAACTTGGAATCCAAACTCTCTACTTTGTAAAAAGTAAAAAAAAAAAATATTTGGCTGTGAGTCTCTCCATCTTTCAGTCTGCTGCTGGGTGGAGTTTCTCAGAAGATAGCTAGGCCTGTCTCCTGTCTGTGAGCATAATATAATATTGAATAATGTCAAGGTTTGGCACTGTTCCATAGGGTGGGTCCCAGATTGGGTCAGGATATTCCCTCAATATCTGCTCTATCTTTATGCCTAAAATGTAGGGAGTCTTGTGGAAAAGTGAGGGAAAGGATAGAAAGAGCTGGAGGACAGAAGCTCCACAAGAAGACCAACAGAGCCAAATAACCAGGGCCTGGAGGAGATTGTGGAGATTGAAGCACCAAAGAAGAGCCATGCATAAACTGGACTTAGGTCCCTTACATAGATGTAGCAGATAGGCAGCACCAAGTTAATGTTCCCACATAAGGGGAGACAGGGCTGACTCTGTCATGGACTCTGTTGATGATTTTGATCATTCCCCCAACCCATGGTGAGGCTCCTTGCCAGTCCAAAAAGAAGAGGATGCATTCAATTATGATGTGACTTGATAAAAGGTGGGGTTGTTGTCCCCTTCTCTGATGAATAGAGAAGGAGGGATGGAGGACAAGAAAGAGAGAGTAGGACTAGGAGGAGAGGAGAGTGGGGGTTAAATTCAGGATGTAACATGAATAAATAAAGTAAAAATCTGAGAAACATTGATTTTGTGGCATTTTATTTATTTTTTTATTTTATTTATTTATTTATTTATTTATTTTATTTATTTTTTATTTTATTTATTTATTTCATTTATTTTCTTCTAAGAATTAGGATGCAAATTTATTTTTATTTCAAACAATAACTCATTTAAATCTTTTATTTTATAATTATATTCAACAATTATATAAGGTAATCTAAGTGATCTTATGGCTAAGTGACATACTGCTGATTATTTTATTAACTTCTTAATATAAATTTCTGTTTATATTTATTTGTAACATGGTACATATATTTATCTATAGTCACACCTGAGAATTTGAAATCTCAATTAAGAAATTATCTCCATCAAGTTGACCTGTATGGTGCCCATGGGAAAGTATTCTTGAATGACAAGTGATGTAGCAGGGCCCAGTCTGATGTGATCCTAGGCAAGTGGTTCTCAGATATATAAGAAAGGTAGCTATATATGAGCTTGAGAGGATAACAGAAAGCAACATTCTTCTATGGTTTCTGCTTCAAGTTTCTGCATTGTTTAATTTTTTTTTCATGTGTGAGTTCTTGCCCTGATATCCTATAGGAAGGATGGACTGTACCATGGAAGATGAAATCTATACTGCCGCCACAAGTTTCTTTTGTTCACTATACTTAATACAGCAACAAAAAACAAACTGGGACAGTGTTTTATAAACATCCCATGCTATATATGCTAATTTGTAAATGGCATAGTTTATATATTCTTAATTTATACTTCCTGAAAAGCTCATAAATAATACCATTTTCTTAAACATTAGATATTAGACTGAGTAGTACATATAGTATTTATCATATCATTACCAAATCTTCACCAGTACTTCCATTATTATATGAATCAAAATTTATAAAGGAAATACAAAAATATTCTTAAACTCTTGAACATATATAACAATAATTTCTGTTATGAATTGGAGATATTTCTTACTTTAATATTAAAAGTGTTTAAGTAACTACAAATATATGATAACACAAGGTGCAGACAAAGTCTGAATACCCTGAGGGAGACCTTTGCCTTCATAAATTCTTCAGTTCTTTTTCTACTGTACCTTGTCTATTTCTTCTATTTAATGAAGATAATTTAGCTAAATATAATTCTCTCTGCCCAGTTTATTTCACTTAACATTATCAATCCTATCTATATTCCCATAAGTGACAAGATTTCTGTCTGTTTATGGTTCAGTAATATTCTATTGTTTATACACAGTATTTATGCACAGGGTTTTATTTCTGTGATTCATTTATTCAGTTCTCTATGCCTAGTTTTATGCACAAGCGATGCAATCAAGTCACTGGACTAGTATGATTCAACTATATATAGAGATAATTGGTTTCAGAAGCCCTACTACTTTAATACAATACTAGAATATTTGATCATGAGTTATTGGTATGAGCTAGTAATATTGGAGAATCTCTATAGTATGATGGAATGACTCCTGAGATTTGTCATCTAGAATTTTCTGCTTTACAATTAATTCATCAGAACTGTCAACTCATGTGCATTCTTGGGTATATATTTTTACCTCTCAAATAAAATGACTATATTCATTCCTTCCACATTTAAAAGAGATCCTCTGTGTCCTCTGTCTTCCTTATGACTTTCTCCTCTATGTACTTCTATCTACTTATTTCTTTTTTTAATTATTTGTTTTTTATATTAGTTACAGTTTATTAACCTTGTATCTCAGCTGTAGCCAGCTCCCTCATTCCTTTCCAATCCCACTCTCACTTCCTCATCTCCTCCCAGCCCCTCTCTAAGTCCACTGATTGGGGAGGTGAGCTCCTCCCTTGGGGTGGGAGGTGGAGTCAAAGAGCCAGACATTGAGTTCAAGTCAGAAACAGTCCCTATTCGCTTTATTGGGCTCCCGCTTGTATACTGAGCCGCCATGGGCATCTGAGCAGGGGTTTTAGGTTATATTCATTCATGGTCCTTGGTTGGAGAAACATTCTCAGTAAAGACCCCTGTGCCCGGATATATTTGGTCCTTGCGGAGCTCCTGTCCTCTCCAGGTCATCTTAACTCCCCCTTCTCTCATATGATTCCCTGCACTCTGCCCAAGGTTTGGTTATGAGTCTCAGCAACTGCTTTGATACACTGCTAGGGAGAGTCTTTCAGAGATCCTCTGTGGTAGGCTCCTGTCCTATTACTTGTTTTCTCCTACTTCGAATGTCCATCCCATTTGTCTTTCTACATGAGGATTGATCATGTTACCCCGAGTCCTATTTCATGTTTATCTTCTTTAGGTGTATAGATTTTGGTGTGTTTATCCTATCTTATAGGTTTAGTACCCTACTTATAAGTGAGTATATACCGTGTGTGTCTTTCTGCTTCTGGAACAGCTTACTCAGGAAGATCTTTTCTACATCCCACCATTTGCCTGCAAAATTCATGATTTCTTTGTTTTTAATTGCTGAGTAGTAGTCCATTGTGTAAAAGTACCACAATTTCCGTATCCATTTTTCCTTTGATGGGCATCTGGGTTGTTGTCAGGTTCTGGCTATTACAAATAAAGCTGCTATGAACATGGTTGAGAAAATGTCCTTGTTGTGACCTTGAGCATCTTTTGGATGTATGCCTAGGAGTGGTATAGATGGATTTTGAGGTAGCAATATTCCTAATTGTCTGAGAAAGCGCCAGATTGATTTCCAGAGTGGTTGCAAAAGTTTACATTCCCAACAGCAATGGAGGAGGGTTCCCCTTTCTCCACAACCTGTCCACAACTCAACCTGTCACTTGAGTTTTTTATCTTAGCCATTCCTGATGTGTGTAATGTGAAATTTGGGTTGTTTTGATTTACATCTCCCTGATGTCTAAGGACTTGAACATTTCTTAAGTGTATCTCTGCCATTCTATATTCCTCTACAGAGAATTCTCTTTTTATCTCTGTACCCCATTTTTAATTGGGTTGCTTTATTTGTTAATTTTTAATTTATTTAGTTCTTTGTATATTCAAGATATCAGCCCTCTGTCAGATATAGGGTTAGTGAAGATCCTTTTCAAGTCTGTAGGCTGTTGTTTTGTTCTGATGACAGTGTCTTTTGATTTACAGAAGCTTTTCAGTTTCATGAAGTCCCATTTATTGATTGTTGCTCTTAGACCCTGTACTGTTGGTGTTCTGTTCAGGAAGTTGTCTCCTGTGCAAATGAGTTCCAGGCTCTTCCCCAGTTTTTCTTCTAACCGATTTAATGTGTCTGGTTTTATGTTGAGGTCTTTGATCCATTTGGACTTTAAATTTGTGCAGGGTAATAAATATGGAATTATTTTCATTTTTCTGCATGTAGACATTTAGTTGGACCAGCACCATAGAAGATGCTGTCTTTTTTCCATTGAATAGTATTGGCTTCTTTGTGAAAAATCAAGTGTTCATAGGTGTGTGGGTTTATTTCTGGATATTCTATTAGGTTCCATTGTTCCACCTTTGTGTTTCCATGCCAAATACCGTGCAGTTTGTAATACTACTGCTCTGTAATGCAGCTAGATATCAGGGATAGAGGTACTTCCAAATGATCTGTAAGAGCAGGTAGCAAGATTGACAAGTCCTGTATGCCCTAAGGAAATTAAAGCAGTCATCAACAGTCTCACTCCCAAAAAAAGCCCTGGGCCAGATGGTTTCAGCACAGAATTTTACCATACCTTCAAAGAAGTGCTAACTCAAAATCTCTTCAAACTAGTCCACAAAATAGAAACAGAAAGAACATTACCAAACTCATTCTATGAAACCACAGTCACCTTTATACCTAAAACACATAAAGAGAAATTCAGACCTATCTCTCTTATGAACATTGATGGAAACATAATCAATAAAATACTTGCAAACTGAATCTAAGAACACATAAAATATATCATCTACCATTATGAAGTAGGCTTGATCCCAGGCATGCACGGGTCGTTCAATATATGAAAATCCCTCAATGTAATCCACCATATGAAAAAACTGAAGGAGGAAAACCACATGAACATCTCCTTACATGGCTAAAAATCATTTGACACAATCCAACACCAATTCATGTTTAAACTCTTGGAGAGATCAGGGATACAAGGACTAAACCTAAACATAGTAATGGTAATATAGCTAACATCAAATTCTATACAGACAAACTTAAATGAACACCATTGAAATCAGGGACAAGGCAAGGCTGGCCACTCTCTACATATTTCTTAAAAATAGTACTTTAAATCATAGCTAGAGCAGTAAGACAACTATAGGAAATCAAGGGGATACAATTTGGAAAGGAATAAGTCAACATATCACTATTTGCAGATAATATGATAGCATCTTTTATTGACTCCAAAAATTCAACCACAGAACTCTTTCACCTAATAAACACCTTCAGCAAAATGGTTGGATTCAAAATCAACTCAAAAAAGTCAGTAGCCTTAGTGTATAAGAAAGAAAATAGGGCTGAGAAAGAAATTAGTAAAACAGCACCCTTCACAATAGTCACTAATAACATGACTTACCTTGGTGTGACTCTCACCAAGCAAGTGAAACACCAGTTTGAAAAAAAAAAAAAGAAAAACAAACAAACAAAAAACCAAACTGCAAGTCTCTGAAGAAAGAAATTGAAGAATATATCAGATGATGGAAAGTTCTCCAGTGCTTATGGATCTGTAGGATTAACATAGTGAAAATGGCCATAATGCCAAAAGCAATCTACAGATTCAATGAAATTCTCATCAAAACACCAACACATTTTTTTACACAACTTGAAAGAACAATTCTCAATTTCATATGGAAAAACAAAAAACCCAGAAGTGCTAAAACAATCCTCTACATCAATAGATTTATCTGGAGATATCTCCTTCTCTGACCTCAAGCTGTACTACAGAGGAACAGTAATAAAAACTGCATGGTACAGGCATAAAAACAGAATGGTGGATTAATGGAATCATACAAAAGAACCCAGAAAAAAGCCCATTCACCTACGGATACTTAATTTTTGATCAAGAAGCCAAAACCATATAATTAGAAAAGATAGGATCTTCCACAAATGCTGCTGGTTAACTGGATGTCTACATGTAGAAAAATTCAAATAGATCCATATTTGTCACCCTTCACATAACTAAAGTCCAAGCAGATCAAAGATCTCCACATAAAACCAGACACACTAAACCTGTTAGAAGAAAAAGTGGGGAAGAGAGTTGAACTCATTGGTAGAAGGTACAACTTCCTGAAAGGACACCAACAGCACAGGCTCTAAGATCAACAATCAATAATTGGGACCTAATGAAACTGAAAAGCTTCTGTAACACAAATGACATAACACTCATCAGAACAAAATGACAGTCTATAAACTGTGAAAGGATTTTCACCAACCCTCTATCTGGCAGAAGGCTAATATTATGAATATAGAAAGAACTCAAGAAGTTAAAAAGCAACAAATCAAGTAATCTAATTAAAAATGGTGTACATGGCTAAACAGAGAACTCTCATTAGAGGATTATTTAATGGAAGAGAAACAGTTGAAGAAATGTTCAACATCCTTATTCATCGTAGGTATGCAAATAAAAAAGATTCTCCTTTATACTCATGAATGGCTAAGATCAAAAACTTATGTGAAAATACATGCTGGAAAGGATATGGAGAAAGGAGAACCCTCTTCCATTGCTCGTGGGAATGTAAACTTGTACAACCATCTTGGAAGTCAATCTGGTATTTCTCAGAAAATTAGGAATAGTGCTACCTCATCATCTAGCTAAGAAGACCTTGAAGTGAAAGGAGCTCCAAAAGGAGACCAACAGAGCCAAAATTCTGAACCAAAGACAATTTATGGATTGGACCTAAAACCCTGGCTCAGATGTAGCGTATAGACTCAGTCTCCATGTGGGTCCTTAATAGGGGAACAGGGGCTGTCTTTGACATAAACTCAGTGGATCATGTCTCTTTGATCACCACCCCATTAGGGGTGGGCAACCTTACCAGGCTACAACGGAAGACTATGCAGCCAGTCCTGATGAGACCTGATAGGCTAGGGTCAGATGGAAGTGTAGCAAGACCTCCCCTATCAGTGGACTAGGGAAAGGGGCATGGAAAGAAGAGGGAGGTGGGGGAGATGGTGATGGGCTAAAGGAAGGGGGTATAGCTGGGATACAAAGTGAATAATTTTTCATAAGCAAAAAAAAAAAAAAAACAGAAAAAGAAAAAAATGAAGAATACAAAAACAAAGCAAAAAAAATGTCTATTTATAGACCGGAATGTGTGCCCTCATCAGATATCAGAACTGGCCTTTATTTGAACTTTCCAGCCTCCAGATGTATAAAAAACAAATTTTAGTTCTTTAGTTTATATACTCAATGGTGTTTTTTATAATCCCAAACTAGGAATACATATGAAATAATGATATCTAGTTAGAAACAGAAAATTTTGGAAGCTTATTTTTAAAATATAATATGGTTATTTTACTCTTTTCTGACATGTAAGAATTTCAAATATCACCTATTTTCAGTCATTTTACACATGAAGAAAATGGCTTTGAAGAAGTAAAAGTGTGTTCCCCTGGGTGTTACAGATAGTTTTCTATTTTAAAATTAGATTGCTTGTGGCAGTGGAAGTTTGGACATCCCAAATCCTATGGTGATACCAAAGTGTTAAAGCACTTTGGTTAAGTAGTTTGGTTAATGGCAAAATTCCATGCCTGATCAGCTTGCAGCCCAAACACAAGCCTGCTGAGAACCAGGCACAGCAGGACAGATGGCAGGTTTTATTAGGCACAGCCCCAACTGGCTAGATGGCAGCTGGCATCCAATGAATTCATGTGAGAGTTGGGGCATCCTCCAGCACAAGTGGCTGGCAGCCAAGCCCTGGAAGTTCAGTGGAGAATCTCCAGGGAGGATGGAAGCACTCCCTTTCCCAGAATGAATAACTAGTCTCAGGCAGCCATGGTGGTCACACAGCACACAGCATGTAACACAATGTATCCATCACCTTTATTTTGTGTAAAATCAGATATTTATAAGCTTTGGACAGTGGGAGGGGTTTTGAGTTTGTGAATGTGTTTGATTCCCAGGGGCTAGAGGTGCTAGGGATACTTGATTTACATAGAGTGTAATAGTACCTCATTTACATGCAGTAGTATGTAGAAGGAGGACATAGTACTTGATTTTCCTATGGGTAGGGGAAAATGTTTAGGTAAAGTCACAGGTAATTGGTGGAAAGTCAAGATACCAAGACATTTTATTATCATAAGGTGGGTATCTCCAGGAATTTTTTATGTGCTTGCTGAGCAGGTTTCTTATTGGAAAAGGGTAGGCCCTGTGATCTTCTCTGAGAGCTATGTGATGCTCCTTACAAGATCAGGAATTACCAGAGTAGGAGGAGAAAGAACCCCACTGAGGAAAAAGAGTTAAAGCAAAGAGGCTATCTGGAAATGTCAGACTTCAACCTCATCCAGCAGAGTCCCGCACACAAAGATGTTGCTAATAATTCTCTAGAAATACAGATAAGACTTTCATTGTTACAACAAAAGCATCAGCAATAGTAGAAGCATAAATACCAAAATAGGGCCTAATTTATTATGTGGCTTCATAAATAAACCTGAAAAAAAATGAGATTCTAGTCTCTAGTGTGTGTATGCATTATAAGAATTCATTCCTGAGTAATCCCTAGCAAAAAAGTATATTTTCTCTAAGCTAACTTGGCTCATAGTTTCCCATGTTTTCATAGAGTAGTGATGCGAGACTTATGATGAAAGAATGTCATATGGCCCAATTTAAACACAATATCCTAAAAAAATATTAAAACTCCCAGTTTCTCTCTGCTCTTTTCCACAACTCTTTAGAGCTGTGTAAAAAATACTAATCACATTATGATGACATAAGCATATCATATTATAATTAATACAGGTCTGCTTTCTATATTGGCTTATTGAAATTTAGCTGTCAATTTACTTCTGAAAGGCAATGTCTGGATATTCATCTCAGTATCTGTAATTCATGTAAAACATGATCTGTATGACAAACAGTGCAAATGTAAGGGCTAAATGAAGAAATGGATGGTCAGAGAGAAATGAACTTAATGAATAGTTACAAATTGACCTAAAGCTGGGTCTGAATAGTTTAGTAAAAACTTTAGTAAAAAAAACCCTTGGTTTTTACAAGGATCTTGAAAATTGATATTCTATTCTAAAGACAAATAACAATGTGAAAAGCCAAAAAAGTCAAGAACTCCTCTGGGACATATCAGGGAACTGAGGTCATAGTGCAATTCACTGATATCAAAACTATCAGAAATAGACAAGTAAGTACAGAGAATCACACCTTACTAGTGCAGAAACAAATGAGTGAATCCTCCAGGAAAACCAAGAGTTAGAGTATGAAAACTTAAATTCAGGGTGATGAATTATGAGATGCTATTTGTGAATCAATTAGACAGTTAATACAGAATCCAAGGAGACCTAGTTGGAAAGGGAGTACATTTTTTTGAGTTTAACTCCAGAATCTTTTCCAAATACTCACGGTAAACACAGGGGTAAAATTATCACACTTACCAAAGGAAATGGGAAACATGACCTTTAATAAACACACAACAGTTTAACTAATCTCAAAAGGGGTTAAATAAAAAAATATATATATTAACTGATTTTGTGTTACTGGAGTCTTGCCAGATCCTAAGTAGAAAATATCCAATTTTAAGTCTTTCATGCCATCCTTTCCTATCCCAGGAAAGAGGAGGAACAGGAGGCTCCTCTGAAGATCTGAGCACAGAAAACAGCTTGCTAAGACTGTAAAAAATATTGTCCTCTGCCTATGTTTTTCAAATACATTGTAAAAAATCTAAACAGAAAATCAAATTTCTCTAGTACACCATGACTAAATATCAAGAAAAAAGTATAAGGCATTATCATTTCTGAGACAGGCTGATCTAATATATTTATGGTTCTTCTGTTTGAGCCTCCATAATACTGGTGCTTGTTACTACATCTGACTATAAGTAATTATAAAAAGGAGCGGGGGAAGAGCTTTGGAAGATAAAACATGTATCAGAACCATATACCATAAGTGAAAGGCATTGGCATTATAAAACAATGAACATTTTTTTTAAAAAAATCACATTAAATGTTAAGTCTGTAATTGATAACTTTATCCATAACATATATGTACATCATGAAAGGAAAAACTGAAATTATAAGAAAAATGTTAAAAAAAATGTTTGAAATATATCTCATATAGTCGTTATTTTTCTGTGGTTCTGTGATAAAAATACCATGACCTAAAGCAATTCATAAGAGTTTATTTTGGTTACATTTACATTTCCAGAAAGATAATTTTACCATGGAAAAGGTGTGATAGGAACAAGTAGAGAGTATGTTGGCAATAGCAGGAGACTGAGAGAGCACATCTTTAATTTCAGGTAGGCAGGAATCAGAAAGAATAAACTGGAAGTATGGAAAGGCTATGCAAACTCAAAACCTGTTCCCAGCAATGCACTCCTTCAGGAAAGCTTTGCCTCTATGCTTCCACAAGCAGCACTACTAAGAGCAAGTGTTCAAATATCTAAGTCTATGTCTATCGGGGCATTTCTCATTAAAAGCACACTACCCTATAACAGATAAAACATATACTGTTGATTAATTAGCCAGTATAGTAGAGTAAGCTAAGAAAAGTACTTCAAAATTTGAGCATATGTTAGACTTTCCAAAACAGAAAATCAAACAAAACACAACTGGAAAATAAAAGGAACAGAACATTCAAATGTTCTGGTACAATAGTAAAAGTCTGAAATAGGAACAATAGAAATATCATAAAGACAGAATAAAAGAAAGGAAGAGATATTTAAAGTAGTAATGACTAGAAATAATAGCACATTAATTTCTTTAAACCTTAAGTATTGGAAACTCGAAGAACAATGAGCATGATTGATGCTCCCCTCCCAAAAGTCAAAACAAGATTTTCATCTTCTGTTCCCCCAAATCCAACCCTCCAGTCTAATCCCCAGCTCTGCAGAAGAACCCCTGTCACAGATCCCATCTCCTGTGGATCCCACAGATCCTCTCATTCTAATTTCCCTCCCCCAACTTGCTGCTTTATCTGAAGCACCAACTACAGCAGTAGTTTCTAACTAACCCAAGGGTCACCTCCCATGTCAACAAGTAGGCTGTCAGCAGATCCATACCTCACATTTTTTCTTCTCGATCCAACCACCCAGTGTCATCTCCAGCTCTGTAGCACACCCTCTGAGGTAATAACTTCTCTTAACTTTCTCCTCTGTCTCCAAGGAGAAAAAAATAAACACAACTCATTGAACATGGAAAAGTCAAGCTAGAATCTATATGGAGCCTTCACTCTTACATTATAGTATCTTTGGTGCAGGAAGGTACTCTGCAGGTTACAAAAGGAGAACATAATCACCAACTGAACCACAAAACATTTGCTCTATAATTTGTCCTGCCTACAAGATATGCTAGGGGAACTAGCACAGAATTTGTGAAGTACCCAACTAATATCTGATTTCCCACTCCACTAGATGGAACTCATACCTGATACTTTTTGGGTACCCAAGTGTGGAGCTTTCCACACTTGGTTGAAGTCGGTTGTCTCCAGTTAGCCAATTATTTGCACCCAGTCTATGATTATAGACTCCCTTTTCTCAGCGGAGTTTTAAGTCTCCCCTGATCTGAGTGATTCCAAGTCTTGTAAAGAGGTTGCATAGCCCTCATGGCAGATTACTGGTCAGACCCTTCAAGTGATAAGGAAACTGCTCTAACAAGCATCTTGCAATTCCTACAAATGTCCCACCTTGTTAAGGATCTTAGTCTAGCAGTGACCTTCAATTGTACTTGAAGATCCCCCCCCCCCATAGGATTATTAAGGCCTTGCTGAGCCTGGCCTTTGCCGGGCCTGTATCTTGGCTACAAGCTGTCCAGGCATGGGCTTTGCCTCTCCCCTCTGCCTTGCTCAGCACAGTAGCTTGACCAAGAGGTGTAACACTTCAGTATGGCCGTAAGCTTTGGAAAATACATCTCTCTCTCTTTTCTTCTAAATCCTCTCCTTTCTCCTTTATTCCCTCTCCTATCCCTCATCATCTTCTCCTTTCCTCCATCTCCTCTTCTCCTATTTCTTGCCACTCTCTTCCTTCTGTCTCTCTCTTTCGCAATTGCACATACCTTAAGGATCATGTAAAGAAAAAAGTATTCATCTAGCATTGAGCCTACCAAAACACTTCAGTCTTCAAAAATATGAGATATTGAATTTATTCATTTCAATGTAGAATGCTGTACGATTTTGAGCAATTAGTCAACATTTATCATAAAAGAAATATATTCAATAAATTTCAATATATGCACATTTAAAGTAAAGGTACAGATCCCAGCACCTGAACTCCAATGGAGGCATCTTGCTTGACTAGAGGCCACTAAAAGGCAGAGAGAGAATATCCAAATTAACAAAAAAAGGGAAGGAAAAGGGGAAAATAATAACAGACACTGAGGAAATGAAAAAAAAAATCATTTGGTCATACTTTGAAAACCTGTACTCCACAAAATTGGAATATCTAAAAGAAATGGAAAGTTTCTTCCATAGTTAGATACAACTTACCAAAGTTAGAGATGAGATAAACTATTTAAAAAGAGCTATAACCCTAAGGAAATAGAAGCTGTCTTTAATAGTCTCCCAAATTAAAATAATAATAATAATAATAATAATAATAATAATAATAATAATAATAA
>NW_026590571.1:1617310-1624192 GCF_907164565.1 Psammomys obesus | reverse complement strand
AATAATAATAATAATAATAATAATAATAATAATAATAATAATAATAATAATAATAATAAATCCATGGCCAGAATGTTTTAGCACAGAATTCTACCAGGCTTTCAAAGAAACCCCAATACTTCAAATTTTCATGCAAAATACAAACAGAAGGAACACTGCCAAAGCCATTTTGTGAGGTCACAGTCACTCTTATAACCAAACTACACAAAAAAAAAAAAAAATCAATGAGAGAGAATTACAGGCCAATATCCATTACAAATATAGATACAAAAATGCTCAACAAAATGCTCACAAATTGAATCCAAAAACACACACACAAAAAGAACATCCAAGCAAGTAGGCTTCATCCAAGAGATGCAGAGATGCCTTATCATACACAAATCAGTCAATTTAATCCAGCATATAAATAAACTGAAAACACCACCCACCCACCCACCCACCCACACACACACACACACACACACACACACATCTCCCAAAAAATCCCTTTGACAAAATTCAACACCCCTTCATAATAAATGCCTTGGAAAGTTTAGGAATACATGGAACATACCTAAGAATAATGAAGACGATTTATAACTAATTACAATTTACAAGAAGTCTATACTCAACATGAAATTAAATGGAGAGAAACTCAAAGAAATTCCACTAAAATCAGGGACACAACAAGGCTAACCACTCTTTCCATATCTTTTCTTCATAATATTTGAAGTCCTAGCTAGTGCAATAAAAAATCTATAGGAGATCAAGGGTATACAAGTTGGAAAGGAAAAAGTCAAAGAATCATTATTTGCACAAGATACATAAGCAACCCCAAAAATTCTACTAGGGAACTCCTACAGCTTATAATAAGCTTCATCAAAGTGATTAACTTAACAACAACAACATCACATACACACACAAAAAAAACCCAGTAACCATCTTATATCACAAATGACAAATGGACTGAGGAGGAAATTAAGAAAACAACACACTTCACAATAACCACAAATGTAAAAAGTTTTGAGGTAATTATAACCTCACAAGTATAAAACATGTTTTTAAAAAACCTTCAAGTCTTTGAAATTAGAAGCTACAGAAGATATCAGAAGATGGAAAGATCCCCATATTCTTGCATTAGTAAAATCAACATTGTAAATAAAAACAGCCATCCTAACAAGAACAATATACAGATTCAATGCAATCCCATCAAAATTCCAAGATAATTATTTACAGATTTGAAATGCCAATACTCAATTTCATAAGAAAATTTAGGATAGCTAAAACAATGTTGAACAATGAAAGAATTTATAGAGGTATCATCATCCCTGATTTCAAGCCGTGCTACAGAGCTGGAGTAATAAAAATCGTATGGTATTGGCATAAACGCAGACACATTCATCAATGGAATTGAAGCAAAATCCCACACAAGACCCAGACATAAATCAACACACTTACAGACACCTGACTTTAGATAAAGAAGACAGAAATATGTACTAGGAAAAAAATCTCCAATGAATGCTTGTCTAACTGGATGTCTTTAAGTAGAAAAATGTAAATAGATTCATATTAATCATGTTGCGCAAAATTCAAGTTGATCAAGATATCAGCAAAAACCAGACACACTATCCTGATAGAAAAGAAAGTAGGGAATAGTCTTGAACACATGGCACAGTAGACAAAATTGTAGAGAGAACACTGATAGTACAATCATTATGATGGACAATTAATAAATGGGACCTTATGAAACTGAAAAGATTCTGTAAAGCAAGGGAAATGGTCAATAGGACAGAATATCATCTTATACAATGGGGAAAATGTTTCACTAATTACACTTCTGACTGAAGACTAATATACAAAATACATTAAGAACTCAAAAAACTAGACATTAACAAAATAAATAATCCAATTAATCTAATTTTAAATAAACCAAATAATCTAATTTTAAAAATGAGAATAGAAGTCTAAATGACAGCTCAGGCTGGTAAGTATGTGGAGCAAGGGCATCGTTCATCCAATGCTGGGGGACATACAAACTTGTACAGCCACTATGGAAATTAATACATTGGGTCCTAAGAAAATTGTGAATTTATCTACCTCAGGACCTAGCTTTATTGGCAATTATACCCAAAAGATGTTCCATCACCAGAAGAATGGACAAATAATATGTTGTACATTTACACAATGCAGTATTACTTATTACTCTGCTCTTAAAAAGATGACATCATGAAGTTTGCAGGCAAATGGAAGAAACTATAAAAATATTCTCTAGAGAAATAAAACTCAAACTCAGGAGGACAAACATGGAATGTACTCACATATAAGTGGATATGAGCTGTTAAGTAAGGATAATCACACTACAATCCCCAAAAGCAGAGAAGTTAAGTGACAAGAAGTGCTCTAAATTTTCTCCTTTGGAATGGGAAATAAAAAAGATATTGCAGGACTGTGGGTGTGATGGGAAGGGAATAGGAGGGATCAGGTAAGGGAGCAGAGGAAGAGAGTATGAGTAGAGACTGGAATCAGGGGGTGGCATTTGGGGAGCAATGTGGAAATCATGTAGTGGAGTCTTCATGAAACCTATGAAGGTGCCCCTAGTAATGGAGGATAAGGAACCTTTAAAATCCATCTTCTTTAACCATGCAAAGCTTCCAGGGGTGGAACTGGGATACCAACTGAGCCACAAATCCTTCAAGCTATGACTCGTCCTGCCTGCAAAACGTGCTAGAAAATGGTGGGTCAGAACTTTTGGGACTTGCCAACCAATGACTGGTGTACCTGAAGGTCCATGACACACTGCCTGGATCCCCAATGAAAAGCACCCAGAGACATAAGACAGAATCAAATATTAGTAGACACAAAAATGAAAAGTCAATGAAATGATCCCTTATGATATCCTGCTACACTCACAGATTAGTACTTAGTCCAATCATAATTAGGGAGGCTTCCTCTGGGAAGAGATACAGAGCCCTTTAGCCAAAAATTATTAACCTTGTAGTTCAGGGAGTCCCAATGGAAGAAAGAGAGGAAGAATTAACAGAGCCAGAGGAGGCAAGAACACCAGAAGTCAGCCTACAGAATCAGCTAAGCAGGGCTCATAGAAGCTGACATAGACTAAAGGGGAAATTATGGAGCCTGAACAGGTTTGCTCTAGGTCCTCTCCATATAAGTTGTAGTTGCTTAGCTTAGGGGTTATGTCGAATTCCTAACTGTGGAAGTGGTGATGTCTGTCTCTTTTTCCTGCTCAAGAAACTCTTCACTAGTAGGTTGGTTTTTCCAGCATTGATAGGATGGGAGATGCCTTGCATTATTGTATCTTGTCATGCTGTGTTTGATTGATATCACTGGGAGATCTGCTCTTTTTGGAAGGTAAATGGAGAGCAATGAATCTGGGTTAGAGGGGAGGTGGGGGATGGGACTGGGGAGAGTGGAAGGGAGGCTGCACTCATGATGTGTTCAATTGATATCCCTGGGAAGCCTGGCCCTTTCTGAAGGGAAACAGATCTAGGAGAGAGGGAAAGTATTGGAGAAGGAAAGTAAGAGAAGTGGTAAGAGTGAAGAAATGGTGGACTGCTGTTGGAATGTATTGGAAATCTAATTCATTGGAATTTAAAATACCATCACATCATGGTGAGTTTTAAAGTTAGAAGCAAGGTACAAA
This sequence comes from Psammomys obesus, assembly GCF_907164565.1. Classification (NCBI taxonomy): domain Eukaryota; kingdom Metazoa; phylum Chordata; class Mammalia; order Rodentia; family Muridae; genus Psammomys; species Psammomys obesus. The sequence goes on along the minus strand of NW_026590571.1, from coordinate 1,620,552 downwards.
ACTCAAAAGCTGTAAATAAGAAAAAAAAGTGAAATAAACAAAATCCACACAAACAAATCAGTGAAGTGAAGCATTTCCTTACTATAGAATATTATGTTTATTATATAACTGTAAGTGATTATAAATATATATAGTTATCGTTTTATTTGTATTTGTTTTGAGAGATTTATTCAGGTATAATTGATGAATAAAATGAGTATATTTAAGGTTTATGGAGTGATGTTTGTGTACATATACATTGTGAAATGACCAAGGCAGGCAAGTTAATATAGCTATGAACTCATAACTACCTTTTCTCTGAGTATTTTCTGCTTAGTTTTGAAACACAGTTCTGGAAATAAAACAAGTAGGTTTGATATATGTTTGTTGTTTTTCTTAAACAAAAGCAACATACAGCTGTATTCATGGTTGCCTCAATAGTCATAGAATAAGAAAATTAGAAATTAAATGTTTATGCTGTTTTTTTTGCAGTAACATACAAAATTAAGAGAAAATAAGCACCATATTATTTACGTATTATTGTAGTGTTTCATTGATTATATGTTACCTTGTTAGTAAATCATTTTTAAATCCCAATCTCATTTTGTTTGCCATTATTTCTTTTTTTTTTCTTTTTCTTTTTTTTATTTTATTTTTTTCTTATCAGTTACATTTTATTAACTCTGTACCCCAGCCGTGTCCCGATCCCTCATTCCCTCCCAGTCCCTCCCTCCCTCCCTCATCTCAAGGACTATTTCTAACAGGAACTCAATGACTGGCTCTTTGGCCTCCCTACCCCCCAAGGGAGGAGCAGTCCTGTTAGGCCACAGAGGAAAGCTTTGCAGCCATTCCTGAAGATACCTGATAAAACAGGATCAGAGGAATGGGGAGGAGGTCCCCCCTATCAGTGTTTGCCATTATTTCTTGATGAAATAAAGTACATTAATTCTAATCATTCATCATTTACTGGAAGATTCTTTTTTTTTCTGTCAACCTTTTTCATGACATTTGTAATAAATGCAAAGAATATCCCTGCCTGTAATCAGTTAAGAACTTAAATTCTATAACAGATCGATAATACTACCATGTCTTAATTCTTTTTCTTCCCCAATTCTTTCTCCCTAGAACACTAGCAAATGAAAGGCAGGTTCCTATTAGAGGCTTTATGATTTCTTGGTGAAATTAGATCAAACCTATGCCTTCTTTCTTCTTTCTCTTTTGTGGATTATAGCACCCATCAAACAGAGATCAAAGGTATATCTGCACCTTCTTCACCTAATGGAGAGGATAAAAGAGTGTGTATATTGGCCAATATCTGCCAAACCTGTAGTTAAGACAGAAGGAGCTGCCTTTGAGTACATATATTTAAACTGGGAAGTCCACACAGAGTCATAGTGATTCAAAGCTGAAAAGGAGTCATATACAGACTCCCCCAAAGATTTATGGCATGACAGTAAATGGGTCCATGCACACACAGAGCTGCCTGCCAACCACAGGCAGTAGGAGTAGGGAGTAGGCAACTGCATCTGTTAAAGATAATAGTGGTCACATGTGCAAGCACACAAGCACACATATAAAGGTCCCTAAGGCAGTGCTAATGAAGATAAGGATGTCTGCTCAACTGCTCTAGATCTTTGATATATCAAGATACTGAAGCCCTTCACCACTTCACCTCTCTGCTACCAGAATTTGCTCACCCATCTCCATTATCATTCTTCTTATCTTCCTTCCTTCATTTGACTCTCCTCACAGAGATTTGCCAGGATGAATATTCAGTACTTGCACACTGGAATTATGATGACATCCATGACATTTCTCATCCCTCCCTGCTGGCAGCAGAATTAGTTCACCAGAGACCCATCACTGATCAGACAGAAGCCATTGCCTGCAGAATTCTAATACCCATTAGATCCCATGTGCTAGTCCCATTAGGTACCTCCAGGCTGACATTTTTCTGACAGAGTCAACCCCTGGTGGGAACAGAGATTTGAAATCTGGGATCACATCTCAGTAAGCCAGATGTTCAAAGAATATAACACAATTAACAGCACATCCCAGCAGAATGGAATACAAATTGAACTGTTTAGATACTGGATCTCTGAACCTGTTGTTGAGAAAGGAATGAAAGAAGCCAGTCTGGGGCAGTGTGTTCTTTCCCCTCCCAGAAGTGCTACTTAGCTTTGATTGCTTCTTTTCTACCATATGCTTTGCTCAGTTCTGTTTCGTCGAACGCCAACTCCTCTTAAATTGTCTTTGTTCATTTATAGAAGACAGTTTTGAACCCAATAGGGATGAATTTATTTCAGCAGGTAATAAAATATCCTCTTGAGCACAAAGTCCAGAGGAAAATTAAAACTCATTCATATATACACTTTTGACAGAGATGGTAATATAAATACAAGTGTAAGAATCATTCGTATAATTGAGCCTCCTCTCTGAACCTAGTAACTTAATAGTTCAGGCTTTTTCTTGTTTTTCTTAACAGTGAACTCTTACTCGACAGTATCCCAATGAGAGTAGGAGTTTGCATTCCAAAATTGTGTGTCTTCATTTTTAGGAGAGAAACAATATAAGCAAAAAATTCAAGCTTGAATAATGAAAAATAATCTCACAGCAGCTGGGTAATAATTATTTGGTGGTTACAGTCAAATTTTCCCAGAGATTCCTAGATTGACATGATGCAAAACAGATCTTCAAGCTATCAGATTTCCTTGAGGACTCATGGTGAACAAGAAGATTATCATGTTTCTCTCCTAGTTGTCTCTCCCCTTAGGGAGAGCTAATATACTGCTCCCTTTATTTCCTCAGTACAGTGCGTCTCCAAAAACCAAAATAAAACTGGGCATGATGGTGCACACCTTTGATCCTGGGAAGTAATATGGGACCAGAAATAGACAGATCTCAGAGTTAGAGACCAGCCTGATCTACATAGTTGGACACCCAGTACTACACAGAGAAAACATAAAAAAAAAACCCAGAAACTTAAAAAATTAACTCTGAGAATATAAATAATAGAAAAAGTAGGGGCTAAATGGACAGCTCAGATATTTGTTGCTCTTGAAGAGGACTAGAGTTCAGGTCCAAGCACATACATGGCAGCTAACAAGAAGTAACAACCATCTGTACTACAGTTACAGGAGAACCAAGGATCTCTTCTGGCCACCTCAGGGACTGTACATGTACAATTTAGCTCCAAACATGCAGGCACTATGCTTAATATATATATATATATATATATATATATATATATATATATATATATA
>NW_026590571.1:1521658-1617300 GCF_907164565.1 Psammomys obesus | reverse complement strand
TATATATATATATATATATATATATATATATATATATATATATATATGTGTGTGTGTGTGTGTGTGTGTGTGTGTGTGTGTGTATAATTTTAATGATTGATGTGGCAGGGTCTAGCTCTCAGTGGGTGGTATCATCTCTGGGCTTGTGGTCCTTGGAATAAGAAGGTAAACTGAGTAAGCCATGGAGGCCAAGCCAATAAGCAATGTTATTCCTTGGCTTCTGTATCAATTCCTGCCTCCTGCTCTGTTTGACTTCCTGCTCTGACTTCCTTTACTGATGGACTGCTATGTGAGACTGATATTGAAATAAGCCCCTTTCTCTCCAAGTTTCTTCTTGCCAAGGTATTTTATAACAATAATAAAACTTTTTTTTTCTGTTTTTCTTTTCTTTCCTTTTTTTAACATAATTCCTGGAATCTTAAAGGAGTCTTAACAAGATTCAAGGATGCAGGAAGTAAGGGGTCTTAACAAGGTTCAAGGATGCAGGAAGTCAGAAATAGGAGTAAGCAAGTAGCTGTATGAAAAAGCCAGTATCTTTGCAAATACTATAAAAATGCTCAAAGTGTCAGAGCAAACAGACATAGAATTTTTATCATTATCTAAGAAAGGGTAATAAAGAGTAGCAGGAATATTGCTTTTTGAACTATGACTCTAAAATGAGTATCTGTGAGCAACTATATAAAGGGAATGGAATTCGGTGTGGAAGCATATCATAACACCAAGGGAATAATTACTTTTTCTATTCCTTTCATGTTTCTTAGGCTGAATCAGATTTTTTGAAGGGTGGTCCCCTAACCAGTAGATTTTCAAGGTCAAGAGGATTAAGTTTTAAGGAAGAAGACAAAAGTATGTAATATTTGGAGCAGTTTTAAAATGTTATATCTGCATTCAAAATCTAAAGTACAACACAAATTCTATTCTAGTGACAAGGAGTTACTTTTCCTTAGGGAATATCCCAAAGTTCTTGATAATGCCACTCTCCTCCTTTTCATATGATATTTTAAATATAGAAGTTATGATATTGCTTCCCATTTTTAAAATTGGTAATTGCCAGGGAAGGAATCTGAAGTGTGATTATGAGTGGAGAAGTCAATCCTCAACAACTTCCAATCAGGCTAATATTACCACATTAATAAGTATATGTCACTTGAATGTACATGTTTTAAAATATATTTTGTAGACAACTTCTGAGGAGAAAAGATAAAATTTCATAGACAACTGGGTAACTAGAGTTAGGAGAAAACATTTGAAAGAAGATATTGAACAATTTGGGTCAGCAGATGGATCACTGGATAAAACAAATGCCTCAAAACCCTGTCTACCTGCATTTGATTCCAGAAATCCACAATGGAAGGAGACAAAGAAGTTTTTAAAGTTGTTCTCTGACCTCTCTATGCATGCTGTATCAGGTACACACCAACATGCATGCCTGCCACATATAAACAGTAAATTAAAAATAAAAATAAGAAAATGATTTTTAAAGACACAAACTATATTTTAAAATTGCCTATTTGTGGACTGAAGCTAGAACTCACTTGACCAAGCTCTTGTCTAACATTGAATAGGTTCTGGGTTTGATTTCCAGAACTGGAAATAAAAGGGACAAAACAAAATGAAACAGTGACCTACCTATTTCTGAATGATTTGGTAAAAGAGAGACCTGAGCAATAAACTCTCTCTTCCTTCTCATTGATATTCAGGACCTAGAAGTCTGTTCTTAAGGTTATTGTTTACAAATGGTGGTAACTTTTTTAAGGAAACAATAGAATAAGACTGTAGCTCAGTGACCCCCAACTCTAGCTGTAGCAATAATGGACGTTCTTTGTTTTGTTTGTTTTGACAGTTGAAAGTGCAACTTTAAATAAACATTTTTATTTATTTTATTTCTTTGTATTTATCCATGCTGTGTCCCCTACCTCATCTCCTCACAGTCCCACCCTCCATCCATCTTCTCCTATGTCACTCCTCTAGTGAACTGAGAGGGGATGTCCTCCACCACTGCTATCATATTTCATTAGGAGTGGCTGCCTTGTCTTCCTCTTTGGACTGGCAAGCATGTACCAATCCAGGGGGAGGTGATCAAAGATCCTGCAACTGACTCCATGTCAGACACAGCCCCAGCTCACCTTACTAGGGAAAACACATTGAGACTGAGTTGCATATAGGCTACATCTGAGCAGAGGGTCTAGGTCCTCTGGTCCTTTTGTTAGAGCATCAGTCTCTGAAGCTCTCCAAAATGGGTCCAGATTATTTGGCACTGATGGTCTCCTTATGGCACTCCTATCTCCTCCAGGGCTTTACATTTCCCCTTTCATCCATAAGATTCCTTGCTCTCTGCCCAAAATTTGACTACGAGTCTCAGCATCTGCTTCAGTACTCTGCTGGGTAGAATCTTTCAGAGGCCCTCTATGGTAGGTTCCTGACCTGGTCACTGTCTTCTCCTGCTTAAGATGTCTATACTGTTTGCCCTTCTGAATAAGGATTAAGCCTCTTCCCTGGGGCCCTCCTTATTGGTTAACTTCTTAAGGACTACATATTTTAGTATGTTTATCCTATATTCTATGGCAAATATCCATTTATTTTTAATTAAATTAAATTTTTTATATTAATTAGAGTTTATTCACTTTGTATCCCAACTGTAGCTCCCTTCCTAATTCCCTCCAAAAACCAATACTTCCTCCATCAACTCCTCCCAAGCCCCTCTGCAAGTCCACTGATAAGGGAGGTCTTCCTCCCCTTCCATCTGAGCCTAGCTTATCAAGTGTCATCAGGACTGGCTGCATTGTCTTCTGTGGACAAGCAAGACTGTTACCCCCTCAGGGGAGGTGGTCAAAGAGCCAGATACTGAGTTCATGTCAGAGACAGTCCCTGTTCCACTTACTAGGGAACTCACTTGGATACTGAGGCACCATGGGCTATATCTGAGCAGGGTTTCTAGATTTTAAACATGATCGTCTTTGGTTGGAGTATCAGTCTCAGAAAAGACCCACTTGCCCAGATATTTTCATTCTGTTGCTCTCCTTGTGGAGCTCCTGTCCTTTCCAGTTCTTTCTATCACCCCCATCTTCCACAAGATTCCCTGCACTCTGCCCAAAGTTTGGTAATGAGGCTTAACATCTGCTTTGATACACTTCTGGGTAGAGTTTGGCAGAGGCCCTCTCTTTTAGGCTCTTGTCTTGTTTCCTGTTTTCTTCTTCTTCCAGTGTTCATTCATTTGTTTTTCTGAGTGAGGATTGATCATCTTACCCAGGGTCCTCCTTCTTGTTTAGCTTCTTTAAGTTTACAGATTTCTGTAGGTTTATCCTATATTACATGTCCAGTATCCACTGATAAGTGAGTATATAAGATGTGTGTCTTTCTGCTTCTCGGATACATCACTCAGGATGATCTTTTCTATTTCCAACCATTTGCCTGCTAATTTCATGATTTCTTTGTTTTTAATTGCTGAGTAGTATCCCATTGTGTGAATGTACCACAATTTCTGTATCCATTCCTCTATTGAGGGACATCTGGGTTGTTTCCAGGTTCTGGCTATTATGAATAAAGCTGCTACTAACATGGTTGAGAAAATGTCCTTGTTGTGTACTTGTGCATATTTTGGATATATACCTAGCAGTGGTATAGCTGGATCTTGAGGAAGAACTACTCCTAATTGTCTGAGAAATCACCAGACTGATTTCCAGAGTGGTTGTACAAGTTTACATTCCCACCAGCAATGGACAAGGGTTCCCCTTTCTCCACTTCCACTCCAGCATGTACTGTCACTTGAGTTTTTTATCTTAGATATTCTGATGGGTGTCAGGTGAAATCTCAGAGTCGTTTTGATTTGCATCTCCCTGATGACTAAGGACTTGAGCATTTCTTTAAGTGGTTCTCTGCTATTCTATATTCCTCTACAGAGAATTCTCTGTTTAACTCTGTACACTGGATTACTTGATTTGTTGCTTTTTGATTTCTTTAGTTCTTTATATATTCCGTATATTAGCCTCTGTCAGATATATAGGGATGGTAGAGATCCTGTCTCATTTTCTAGGCTGTCGTTTTGTTCCGGTAACAGTGTCCTTTGCTTTATAGAAGCTTTTCAGTTTCTTGAGGTTCCATGTAAGGATTGTTGATCTTTGAGCCAGTGCTGTTGGTGTTCTGTTCAGGAAGTTGTCTCCTGTGCCAATGAGTTCTAAGTTTTTTCCCACTTTTTCTTCTAAATCATTTAGTGTGTCTGGTTTTATGTTGAGGTCTTCGATCCACTTGGACTTCAGTTTTGTGCAGGGTGATAAATATGCATCTATTTGCATTTTTCTACACATAGACATCCAGTTAGACCAGTACTGTTTGTTGAAGATGCTGTCTTTTTGCCATTGAATGGTTTTGGCTTCTTTGTCAAAAACAAAGTATCCATAGGCGTGTGGATTTATTTCTGGGTATTCTATTTGATTTCATTGACCAGTATTCTGTTTCCATGCCAGTACCATCCATTTATAAGTGAGTATACACCATGTGTATCTTTCTGATTTGGGGATACCTCACTCAGGATAATCATTTCCAGTTTCATCTTATTGCCTGCAAATTTCATGATACCCTTTTTTTTTCTTTTTTGATGTTTCTTTTTTTAAGTATTTTTATTTTTATTAATTACAGTTTATTCACTTTGGATTCCCCCTGTAGCTCCCTCTGTCCTCCCCTCCCAATCCCACTCTCTCACAGTTTTTCCCACCCATGTCCCTCCTTCAGTCCACTGATAAAGGAGGTTCTCCTTCCTTCCCTCTGATCCTAGTCTATCAGGTCTCATTAGGAGTCGCAGCATTGTCTTCCTCTGTGGCTTAGTAAGGCACCTACCTACTCACAGGGAGGTGATCAAAAAGCAGGCCAATCAGTTCCTGTCAGAGACAGTCCCTATACCCATTGCTATGGAACCCACTTGGACACTGAACTGCCATGGGCTGCCTTTGTGCAGGGGTTCCAGGTCATCTCCATGAGTGGTCCTTGGCTGAAATATCAGTCTCAGATAATCTTGGTTTAATTGCTGACTAGTAATCTATTGTGTAAATGTTCCATAATTCCTGTATCCATTCCTTGGTTGAGGGACATCTAGGTAGTCTCCAGAATCTGGCTATTATGAATAAAGCAGATATGGGCATATTTGAGCAACTATCCTTATTGTATGGTTGAGCCTGTTTTGGATATATGCCTAGGGGAGGTATAGTGGAGCTTGAGGTAGCACTATGCCTAATTATCTGAGCAAGCACCAGATTGATTTCCAAAATAGTTTTACAAGTTTACATTCCCACCAGCAATGGAAAAGGATTCCCCTCTTCCCACAACTTTTCCAGGATGTGTTTTCTTCACTTGAGTTTTGTTTTGTTTTTACTTTTTTTTTCTTCTTAATTATTTTATTTTATTTATTAATTACAGTTTATTCACTTTGTATCTCAGATGTAGTCCCCTTCCTCATACCCTCCCAATCCCATACTCACTGTCTCATCTCCCCCCATGCCCCTCTAGAATCCACTGATAGGGGAGGTCCTCCTCCCCTTCCATCTGACTCTAGCCTATCAGATCTCATCAGGACTGGCTGCATTGTTTTACTCTGTGGCCTGGTAAGGCTGCTCGCCCTTCAGGGAGAGTTCATCAAAGAGCCAGCCACCGAGCTCATGTCAGACACAGGCCCTGTTCCCTTTACTAGGAAAAAAATTGGACATTGAGCTTCCATGGGCTATATCTGTGCAGGAGTTCTAGATTATCTCCATGAATGGTCCTTGGATGGAGTATCAGTCTCAGAAAAGACCCCGGTGCCCAGATTTTTTGGTTCTGTTTCTCTCCTTGTGGAGTTACTGTCCCCTCCAGGTCTTTCACCTTCATTTGAGTCTTTGATCTTAGTCATTTTGATGGGTATAAGGTGAAATCTCTGTGTTGTTTTTATTTAAATTTCCCTGAAACCTAAGGACCTTGAGCATTTCTTTAATTGTTTCTCTGCCTTTCTATATTCCTCTGTTGAGAATTCTGTGTTTAGCTCTGTACCTTAATTATTAATTGGGTTAATTGTTTTGTTGGTGTTTGACTTCTTTATTTCTTATATATATTCTGTATATTAGTCAGATGTAGGGTTGGTGAAGGTCCTTTACCATTTTTTAGGCTTTCATTTAGTTCTGTTGTCAGTGTCATTTGCTTTACAGAAGTTTTCCATTGCATGATGTCTTACTTGCTGGTTTTTTTGTTCTTGGTGTTCTCTTCAGGAATTTGTCTCCTGTGCCAATGAGGTCAAGGCACTTCCCTACTTTTTCTTCTAACTGATTTAGTGCATCTGGTTTTATGTTGATATCTTTCATGCACTTGGACTTCCATTTTGTGCAGGGTGATAAATATGTGTCTATTTACATTTTTCCACAACCAGTTATATCAGTACCATTTGTTGAAGATGATGTTATTTTTTCGTTATATGGTTTTGGTTTCTTTGTCAAAAATCAATTTTCCATAGTTTGTGGGTTCATTCCTGGGTCTTTGATTGGATTCAGTTGATCTTTCAGTTTGTTTCTATGCCAGAACCATGTTGCTTTTATTATTGTTGTTCTGGAGTACAGCTTGAATCAGGGATGGAGATACCTCCAGAAGATCTTTTACTGTACAGGGTTGTTTTAATTCTTTTGGGTTTTTTGCCTGTTTGTTTGTTTTTCCTCATGGAATTGAGAATTGCTCTTTTAAGGTGTGTAAAAAATTATGTTGCTACTTTGATGTGAATGGCATTAAATCTGTAGATTGCTTTTGGTAGGATGGCCATTTTTGCTTTTTTAATTCTGCTGATCTATGAGCATAAGTTATCTTTTCATCTTCTGATATCTTCAATTTCTTTCTTCAGAGATCTGAAGGTATTTTTTTAACTTGTTTTGTTTTTCCATGTTAATCTTTCGCTTGCTTGGTTAGAGTTTCACCAAAGTAAACCATGCTAGCTATTAGTGGCTATTTTGAAGAGTGTTGTGTCTGTATTTTCTTTCTCAGCCAGTTGTTGTTTTGAATGCAGGAAGGCTTCTGATTTTTTTTTCAGTTAATTTTGTATCCAGCTACTTTGCTGAAGGTGTTTATCAGCTGAAGAAATTCTGTGGTAGAATTTTTTTTTTTTGTGGTCAGTCATGTATATAATCATATCATATGCAAATAGTGATACATTGAATTATTCCTTTCTGATTTGTATCCTCTTGATCTCCTTCAGTTGTCCTATTGTTCTATCTAGGACTATAAGAACTATGTTTAAGAGATAAGGAGTGAGTGGGCAACCTTGACTTGTCCCTGATTTCAGTGGAATTGATTTCTTTTCTCTCTGTTTATTTTGATGTGGGCTATAGGCTTGCTGTATGTTGCTTTTATTATGTTTAGGTATGTGCCTTATATCCCTGATCTCTCCAAAACTTTAAACATGAATGTTTGTGGATCTTGTCAAATGCTTTTTCAGCATCTAAGGAGATGATTATGTGGATTTTTTTCTTTTGTTTGTTTATATGGTGAATTACATTGATTGATTCCCCTATATCAAAGCACCCCTCCATGACTAGGATGAATCCTACTTGGTCATGCTGGATAATATCTTTTATGTGTTCTTGGATTGAGTTTGCTAATATTTTATTAGGTATTTTTCATTAATGCTCATAAAAGAGATTGGTCTGAAGTTCTCTTTTTCCTAAACCATACAAAACCTAGCAATGATGGTCTTTATGAAGCAATTGGACATATACTCCACAAACAAAGACTTCAAGGTATTACAATTTGAAAAACACAACAAAAGAGAGTTGCAGTTAGTCATAAATCATGAAGCTCAGGAAAGAAAATAAACAAGCTGGGATTTGAGTTGCTACCTTAAGATATAAAATTAATAACCTTTGCGCTGTTTTGGAAAACTGTATTAAAAATTACTAAATTTACAGATGTCATGAATTGCTTTCTTCAATATTTAAAAGTTTTATATGTTTCACAATATAAAGGACACCTATTCAATAATTCAGATATTCTGAAATACTTTCAAGAATTAAGATGACACAGGGGAAGTCCAAGACAGCTCTGACCAGAGAGCACAATATCTGAAGTCCAGAGGATCTAAAACTCCGAAATTATTGAGTGGAGAGGCAGCTGAAGCCAGAACATCAACATTGAGGCTTCCTGGGCAAGAAGGAACAACCGGCGAGTTGGGAGAGTTTGGATTCATGTCACCCCTGAACTTCTCTGGGGAACTGAAAGTGGTGAATATTCAATCACCCCTTTACTTTTCCTTGCCCAAAACACTCACCTCCATGCTTGGTGTGGCTCCTGCTTGTGACTGAGACAGCAGAGCCAGTGACAGTAAGAGCTTCCCAGGTTTACAGCTGCTGTAGATAGCTATACAAACCTCCCAGGTCTTTTCAACTGTGGCAGAGTGGTGGCTAGCCCCAGCAGGATCCTCCATGTTCAGTGACTGGAAAGGCCGAGGTGGCTGCCCCAAGCAGGATTCTCCATGCTCAATGACAGAGACAGCAGAAGCAGCTGCCTCAAGTAGACACCATTGAGCTGAAATATCTCCTATACTCTCACTTGCCCCTGTGGACATGAATCTGAGCATAAAGAACAGGGGGAAACCCCGTGCTTTCCAATTATGTGGTAGAGCAAGTGAGGGCACCTTCAAGTGAGTGAAGTGCAAAGCCCAAAATATCCAGGGTCCTTCAATGCTAACAGCCAGATATCTGATCCTTCCAACTGACACTCCCACTGCAGACAACATAGGGATCCTTGGAACAGCATTCCCAACAGTGAAGACCCTGTCCACTGTTCTACCAGTGGAGTAAGGCAAACAATTCCTGGAGCCCAGATAAATCTGAAAAACAGAAGAACAGTACAACAGGCCTGGAGATCATAGAGGTATTCAGGGAAACTGCTCTGTCACATTGAGCCAAAGAACAGGGACAGCACAGCCTGCTGCTTTTAAGCTCCACCGTTCCAGGCATCTACACATTCTAACACCCTGTCCTTCCTGACACACATCCAGGAAAATGCCAGTGCTTGTGCACATGTGCCTGTGATCTTCCCTTAGCTACAGGTGAAACAGCAGCATTCACTCTCAAACCAGTAGACCTCTCTCATCTTCCTGAAGAATACTCCAGACATCAGAAACACACAGACCCAGTCTGAAGAAAAGACTCCAGGAACAAACAGAAGTTTACTGATAATTGGGAGGCTAGAGGTTGGCATAAGAACACATCCAGTAACAATCTGGACATCATGGCTAAACCAGCAACCCCCAAAATCAATGGAAGTTTTACTTGATCAGAAAGACAAGAAAATTATTTTAAAACTATGCTTATGGAATTTTTAGAGGTACATAAAGATGAAACAAACAAAAATCTCAATGAAATGGTGACAAAAGAGGGCAAGATGGCGGTGCTGGGAGGACTCTCATTCTGACCAGCAGCACAGCAGGATCGGCACAGTGACCAGCAATCAGAACTCGTGGCCGTAAAACACAAGTGACTATGTTTCCCAGGTGAGAGGATACCCCACTGTGGGGGATTCAATCAGCTTTTAACTCACTCGGCTAAACAGTGGAATAGATCCCGGTTCTGCCAGACTCTTGGTCACCAGCCCAGAGCCACACGCCAGTGTGCTCTGGTTATGGTCCCAGACTGAACTGTGGCCCCACAACATCAGAGACTGGAATTTCCAGTTCAGAGATAACCCCACGGTGCAGGAAACGATTGGGACTGGCCTTAGGTCACCCAGATATCGCCTAGAAAAGACTTGGGTTCTGCGGGCGCCCCAGGAGCCAGCCCAGAGCCAAAGCTGGGGACCCAGGCTCCAGCACAGAGCCCTGCCTACGCGCCTGATTTGCTGCCCCAGATAGAACTGTGGACGCCAGGGGACCAGAGACTGAGTTTTACTGCCGGGTGCAAATCCACAGGGAGGGAATTGGCTGGTCTGATCTCAGAGCACTCAGCCGACACCCTCACCCCAAAAAGGTCTCGGAAAATTACCCAGTTTAGACAGATGTCCAGACTCCCAAAGGCCGGAAAGGCAGAGCCAAACGTGTCTGTGCCTGCGGGTTCTACTCGCCATCCCAGACAGAACAGCAGTCCCCAAAGCCAAGACTGGGCGTCCTTGTCAGGAGGAAACCCCACAGCGGGGGGATCATCAAGTCTAACGCTCAGGACACCCAGCACCAAAAGACATACTGGATTCACGCAGACTCTAGGCTCTAGCCTTCTACTGCAGGCAGGAGCACTGTGTTCACCCGCCATTATTGAGTACCCCTATGGCACTGGGGCACACAGCTGCATCCTCAGACCTACAAAAGCCAGAGAGCAATTACAGCAGCCCTCAGATACTGTGCCAAGGATCAACCAGTTATCCCTCGCTAGACTGACAAAACTGTGGGAATCCCTGGTCCTTCAAGAGGGCTGCACCTAAAAATTACACCTTAAGAGCAACAGCTGCTGCTCAATAAATCCAGAGCAAGGAACCCTGCAGCAGGACAGCCATCACCAGGACCTCTCCTGAGGAGAGGAGAGTCTTCCTGAATACCACAGTTACCATACAGGTCCATACACCTGAAGTGAACTGTGACAATTCTTGAGAAGCACCACTATTCAGTTGACCATACCCAAAAAGCAGAGGAGAACTTCAGAACCCCACCAAGTGGATTCTCCCCACCCCAGGACTCGGCAGGCACCAGAAATTAACAGACAACACCTGAGACAGTGAGATGGGTAGAAGCCAGCGAAAAAGTACAACCAACAAAAGGCAAAACAATATGGCATCCCCAGAATCCAGTTATCCAGGGGCAAGTAGCCCTGGACACCCTAACATAAGTGAAATTCAAGAAGATGACCTAACATCCATGCTAATGAAGAGGTTAATGGAGGAAGTAAATAAAATGCGTAAAGAATTAGGGAAAGATATAATAAAACAGATTATTGTCATCCGTAAAGAAATACAGGAAGATGGAGCCAGATGGAAACAAAGGAATGCTCAAATAAACAGCTGAAGAAATTTAAGGAAAAACAGGAAAACACGGTCAGACAGGTAAAGGAAATCAAGAAAATGGTTCAAGATCTGAAGATAGAATTGGAAGAATTAAAGAAAACACAAATGGAGGAAATCACAGAGAGGGAGAACCTAGGAAAGAAAATAGGAACTACAGAGGTAAGCATAACCAACAGACTACAAGAAATGGAATAAAGAATCTCAGGTGTGGAAGATACAATGGAAGAAATTGATGAATTTGTCAAAGAAAATAATAAATCTAAAAAATTCCTGACACAAACCATCCAAGAAATCCAAGACAACATAAAAAGACAAAACCTAAGAATAATAGGAATAGAAGAAAAAGAAGATTCACTCCTCGAATACCCAGAAAATATTTTCAACAAAATCATTGAAGAAAATTTCCCCAAATTAAAGGGGAAGCCAATAAGAATACAAGAGGCCTTCAGAACACCTAATAAATTAGACCAGAAAAGAAAATCCTCCCGCCACATAATAATCAAAACAGTAAGTATACAGAACAAAGAAAAAAATACTAAAAGCTGCAAGGGAAAAAGGCCAAGTAACATATAACGGCAAACCCATCAGAATCACACATGAATTCTCAACAGAAACTATGAAAGCCAGAAGAGCCTGGACGGATATCTTGCAAAGCCTAAGAGAACAGAGATGTCAGCCTAGACTACTGTATCCAGCAAAACTCTCAGTCTTCATAGATGGAGAAAACAAGGTATTCAATGACAAAAACAAATTTCAAAAATATCTACACACAAATCCAGCATTACAGAAGATACTAGAAGGAAAACTACAACCCAAGAAAACTAACCACTTTCAAGAAATCATAAGAAATAAATAACCTCAATACAGCAAAACAAAAGTAGCCAAACACACAAACACACTACCATGGCCAACATCAATATCAAAGGATCTAACAGCCATTGGTCATTAATCTCCCTCAACATCAATAGACTCAATTCTCCAATAAAAAGACACAGACTAACAGAATGGTTGCATAAAAAAGACCCAACAACCTGTTGCATACAAGAAACACACTTAAATCACAAAGATAGATATTACCTGAGAGTAAAAGGCTAGAAGACGGTTTTCCAAGAAAATGGACCCAAGAAGCAAGCAGGAGTAGCCATCCTAATATTTAATAAATTTGATTTCCAACCAAAATCAATCAAAAGAGATAGAGAAGGATAATTCATATTCATCAAGGGAAAAATCCACCAGGAAGATAAGACAATCCTGAACATCTATGCCCCAAATGCAAGGGCACCCACATTTGTAAAAGAAACTTGAATAAAACTTAAATCATACATAGACTCCCATAGAATAATAGTGGGAGACTTCAACACCCCACTCTCAAAAAAGGACAGGTCAACAAAACAGAAATTGAACAAAGAAACAATAACTCTGAGAGAGGTCATGAATCAAATGGACCTCACAAACATCTACAGAACCTTTCACCCAAGCTCAAAAGAATTTACCTTCTCAGCACCTCATGGAACCTTCTCCAAAATAGACCATATAATTGGTCACAAAACAAGCCTAAACAGATACAAGAAGATTGAAATAATCCATTGTATCCTATCTGATCACCATGGACTAAAACTGGATCTCAATGACAAAAATAGCAAAAGGCCTACACACACGTGGAAACTGAACAACTTGCTTCTAAATGACAGATGGGTCAGAGAAGAAATAAATAAAGAAATTAAAGATGTTGCGCGCGGCCTTTGTCGATAAGGACGACACAACAACCGAGGATTTTTTTAGCAGCAAGTTTATTGAACAGCTCTTTTTTGTAGATGGTGAAGGACCCAAACCCCGGGTTGTGCTCTGCTTAAATAGCCAGCAGAGAGGCGTGTTTATCTGTAATTGGTGTTTTGTTTGAGTCCTCATCAGTATATGGCTGGCAATTGGATTGCAGCCTAAACCCTCATCAACATAAAGCTGCGCATGCGTAAAGCGCAGGGCGGCGGCGCAGGCAAGAAGCGCGAAAATGCTGGCAAGAAGAACCAGGAAGCAGGAAGCCGGCGCCATCTCGTAATGGCGGGAGCGGCTCCCGACATCTCCCCCTTTTATATATATTAAAGGCCATCTCAATCAGAAAAATAACACACCATGAGGTTATCGATCAGCCTGCTGAGCCAACAGCGTCAGCGATCAAGGAGTTTACACAGTGTAAGAGACCCTCTGCACCTTGAGTCCCGTGTAATGGGAACCTGAGCCCTGGGAGGTGCAGAGGTCTGTCTTGAACAGCATCCTGGTGTAATGGGAACCTGTGCCCGTCAGGAGTGTTACAAGTCCAGACAGTGTCTCAACGACTGAGCATGTTAAGCCAAACTTGGGGGGATGTCCCCTGTTTCACAGCCAACATAGCCTGTACCATGGCCACATTTTTAAGATGTTGCTGTCTCTTAAAACGGCAGAGCAACCAAAAACAGAGGAACAAACCTGTGAGAAACATCACTCCAAACATGCCCACACCAACCCATTTCTTAAAATAGGAAAAGGCAGAAGATAGACATTGGCAAATAAGGTAGTCCCAGAGAGTCATTAGTGGAATCTCCTGGGTCTCTACCTCCAAGCTCGTCTGTACTCCGTTTAACATCAGGATCAGGATCAAAGTTAGGGTCAGGCTCATCTTGCTTTACCACCCGGGTCAATTGCGCCGGAACCCAAATTGGATTTTCTTGGTCCTGTGGGAAAATACACACAGCTTTTCTGGATCTTATTAAAATAAGATCCGGTCCTTTAATGATTATAAGAGCAGAGAGCACAGCTGTTGCCAAGCTTTGATTTGTTACCGGTATTTGTTTATATACTTTAGGTGGGTATAAGGTCTGATTAACTACCCGAGCGTCCTCCCAGATTGGGAACGCGGTTTTAATCCGCTTCCTCTCTTTTTCTGATATCAGGGAAAATTTTGTCTCTGTAGATTTGGGTTTTTTAGTGGCTGACTTTCGCATGGAGAACCCGGAAGTGCCAGCATAGGCCACATATGGTGGCGGATCCGGGCGGTAACGCCCTTCCTCATATTTAGCTGCTTCCTCATCCAACTCTGTCTGTTCGTCAGGGTCGAGCCCTGATTCCTCATCAGTTTGTTGATTCTCAGGAGAGCTGTTTTTGTTCTCTGTAGACTCCGGCTCGCTCGATGACAAGGCGACTTTCAAATTTTGAAACTCCGCTAAACTGGGATACAGCGGGGCACCACTCTTTTTTTTCTTGCTACCAGTCTGTTTTGGTTTCTTAAACTTTTTAACTAGCTTTTGTGCCTTTAGCACTTTAGCCTTATCTTTCTTGGTCCCATCCTTAGGGGATTTACCGGTCTTAATTTCCTTTTTTGCTTTGGATAGACTATCTTGATGGTCCCGTTTTCCACAACTAAGGCACAGACAACACAACAAGACCACAGAAATCATACCTTGCAGAAAAGT
This sequence comes from Psammomys obesus, assembly GCF_907164565.1. NCBI lineage: Eukaryota > Metazoa > Chordata > Mammalia > Rodentia > Muridae > Psammomys > Psammomys obesus. The sequence goes on along the minus strand of NW_026590571.1, from coordinate 1,602,862 downwards.
ACCGCGGTTCTCACGCCACTGATTTTGAATCCTTACTCGACGAGCAGTCGGGGTCCTTTGAAGCGATCCTCCACTCCGGGGTTCGGCAGGTTTCCCGGGTTTCGGCACCACTTGTCGCGCGCGGCCTTTGTCGATAAGGACGACGCAACAACCGAGGATTTTTTTAGCAGCAAGTTTATTGAACAGCTCTTTTTTGTAGATGGTGAAGGACCCAAACCCCGGGTTGTGCTCTGCTTAAATAGCCAGCAGAGAGGCGTGTTTATCTGTAATTGGTGTTTTGTTTGAGTCCTCATCAGTATATGGCTGGCAATTGGATTGCAGCCTAAACCCTCATCAACATAAAGCTGCGCATGCGTAAAGCGCAGGGCGGCGGCGCAGGCAAGAAGCGCGAACATGCTGGCAAGAAGAACCAGGAAGCAGGAAGCCGGCGCCATCTCGTAATGGCGGGAGCGGCTCCCGACATAAAGACTTCCTAGAATTCAATGAAAATGAAGGCACAACACACCCTAACTTATGGGACACAATGAAAGCAGTGCTAAGAGGAAAGTTCATAGCACTAAGTGCCTGCAAAAAGAAATTTGAAACATCTCATGCAAGCAACTTAATGGCTCACTTAAGAGCCCTAGAAAAAGAAGAAGGAAACACAACAAAGAGGAGTTAGATGGCTAGAAATAAATTCAGAGCTGAAATAAATAAATTAGAAACAAATAAAACAATTCAAAGAATCAATGACACCAAGAGCTGGTTCATTGAGAAAATCAACAAGATAGACAAACCCTTAGCCAACCTAACTAAAAAGCAGTGAGAATCTATCCAAATCAACAAAATCAGAGATGAAAAGGGTGACATAACCACAGACACAGAGGAAATTCAAACAATCATCAGGTCATACTACAAAATCCTATATGTCACAAAATTTGAAAATCTAAATGAAATGGACAATTTTCTTGATAGATTCCATCTTCCAACATTAAGTCAAGATCAGGTAGAAAGACTGAACAGCCCTATATCCCCCAAGGAAATTGAAGCAGTCATTCACAGTCTCCCCTCCAAAAAAAGCCCTGGGCCAGATGGTTTCAGTGTGGAATTTAACCAGACCTTCAAAGAAGTGCTCACACCAATTCTCCTCAAACTATTCCACAAAATAGAAACAGAAGGTACATTACCAAACTCATTCTATGAAGCAACAGTCACCCTGATACCCAAACTACACAAAGACTCAACAAAAAAAGAGAACTTCAGACCTATCTCTCTTATGAACATTGACGCAAAAATACTCAATAAAATACTTGCAAACCGAATCCAAGAACACATCAAAGATATCATCCACCACGACCAAGTAGACTTCATCCCAGGCATGCAAGGGTGGTTCAACATACGGAAATCCATCAATGTAATCCACCACATAAACAAACTGAAGGAGAAAAACCACATGATCATCTCCTTAGATGCTGAAAAAGCATTTGACAAAGTCTAACACCCATTCATGTTTAAAGTCTTGGAGAGATCAGGAATACAAGACACATATCTAAACATAGTAAAGGCAATATACAGCAAGCCTATAGCCAACATCAAACTCAATGGAGAGAAACTTAAATCAATCCCACTGAAATCAGGGACTAGACAAGGCTGCCCACTCTCTCCCTACCTCTTCAACATAGTACTTGAAGTCCTAGCCAGAGCAATAAGACAACTAAAGGAGATCAAGGGGATACAAATCGGAAAGGAAGAGGTCAAAGTGTCACTATTCACAGATGATATGATAGTATATATGAGCGACCCCAAAATTCAACCAGAGAACTCCTCCAGCTGATAAATACCTTCAGCAAAGTGGCAGGATACAAAATCAACTCAAAAAAATCAGAAGCCCTCCTGTATACCAAAGACAAAAGGGCCGAGAAAGAAATTAGGGAAACAACACCCTTTACAATAGCCACTAATAACATAAAGTACCTTGGGGTGACACTAACCACGCAAGTGAAAGACCTCTTTGAGAAAAACTTCAAGTCTCTGAAGAAAGAAATTGAAGATCTCAGAAGATGGAAAGATCTCCCATGCTCATGGATTGGTAGGATTAACATTGTGAAAATGACCATCCTGCCAAAAGCAGTCTACAGATTCAATGCAATTCCCATCAAAATACCAACTCAATTCTTTACAGACCTTGAAAAAAAGATTCTCAGCTTCATATGGAGAAACAAAAAACCCAGAATCTCCAAAACAATCCTGTACAACAACAGATCATCTGGAGGTATCTCTATCCCCGATCTCCAGTTGTACTACAGAGCAATAGTAGTAAAAACTGCATGGTATTGGCATAAAAACAGAAAGGAGGATCAATGGAACCGCATAGAAGACCCAGAAATAAACCCACACACCTATGAATACTCGATTTTTGACAAAGCCAAAACCATTCAATGGAAAAAAGACAGCATCTTCAACAAATGGTGCTGGTCCAACTGGATGTCCACATGCAGAAAAATGAAAATAGATCTATATTTATTACCCTGTACAAAACTAAAGTCCAAGTGGATCAAAGACCTCAACATAAAACCAGATACTCTAAATCTGTTAGAAGAAAAAGTGGGGAACAGCCTAGAATTCATTGGCACAGGAGACAACTTCCTGAACAGAACACCAACAGCACAGGCTCTAAGAACAACAATCAACAAATGGGACCTCATGAAACTGAAAAGCTTCTGTAAAGCAAAGGACACTGTCATCAAAACAAAACGCCTGCCTACAGATTGGGAAAGAATCTTCACTAACCCTTTATCTGACAGAGGACTAATATCAAGTATTTACAAAGAACTAAAGAAGCTGAAAAGCAGCAAACCAAGTAATCCAATTCAAAAATGGTTAACAGAGCTAAACAGAGAATTCTCTGTAGAGGAATATCGAATGTCAAAGAAACACTTAAAGAAATGCTCATCCTCATTAGCCATCAGGGAAATGCAAATAAAACGACCCTAAGATATCACCTTACACCCATCAGAATGGCCAAAATGAAAAACTCAAGGGACAACAAATGCTGGAGAGGTTGTGGAGAAAGGGGAACCCTCCTCCACTGCTGGTGGGAATGTAAACTGGTACAACCACTCTGGAAATCTATCTGGAGCTTTCTCAGACAATTAGGTATAGTGCTTCCTCAAGACCCTGCTATACCACTGCTAGGTATATACCCAAAGTTTGCTCAAGTACACAAAAGGGATATTTGCTCAACCATGTTTATAGCAGCATTATTTGTAATAGCCAGAAACTGGAAACAACCCAGATGTCCATCAACGGAGGAATGGGTACAGAAATTGTGGTATTTTTACACAATGGAATACTACTCAGCAATCAAAAAGGAGGAAATCATGAAATTTGCAGGCAAATGGTGGGATCTAGAAAAGATCATCCTGAGTGAAATATCCCAGAAGGAGAAAGACAAACACGGTATATACTCACTTATATAGACCTATAAGATATGATAAACATAATGAAATCTATACACCTTAAAAAGATAATCAAGAAAGCCGACATGGGGTAAGATTATCAATCCTCGTTTAGAAAGACAGATGGGATGTGCATTGAACATATGACAGGAGTCTACTGAGCGCATTTGAAAGACTCTAACTAGCAGTGTTTTCAAAGCAAAGACTCATGACCAAACCTTTGGCAGAGTACAGGGAATCATAAGAAAGAAGGGGAGTTAGTCTGATGAGGAAAAGATAGGAGCTCCACAAGGACCAAATATATCTAGGCACAGGGTCTTTTCTGAGACTGACATGCAACCAAGGACCATGTATGAATGTAACCTAGAACCTCTGCTCAGATGTAGCCTGTGGTAGCTCAGCAACGAATTGGTTTCCCATAGTGAGGGGAACAAGGACTATTTCTAACAGGAACTCAATGACTGGCTCTTTGGCCTCCCCACCCCCGAAGGGAGGAGCAGTCCTGTTAGGCCACAGAGGAGAGCTTTGCAGCCAGTCCTGAAGATACCTGATAAAACAGGATCAGATGAATGGGGAGGAGGTTCCCCCTATTAGTGGACTTGGCAAGGGGCACGGTGGAGATGAGGGAGGGAGGGAGGGACTGGGAGGGAATGAGGGATCGGGACACGGCTGGGATACAGAGTTAATAAAATGTAACTGATAAGAAAAAAATAAAATTCAAAAAAAAAAAAAGAAATGGTGACAAAAATAGAGGCACATAAACAGGAAATGAACAAAGTTCTCAAAGAAGAACATGCAAATATAGACAAACAAATAGAGGCAGATAAAGAGGAAAGAAACAAAATAGAGACAATAATGGAAAGACAGGAATCTACATTCAAACAGATGGTGCAAGGCATGAAAAGATAATTACAATAAATAACCAAAACACAGAGAAAACCCTGGAGCTGGAGAACTTAGAAAAAAAGATCAGGAGCCACAAAGGTAAGCATCACTAACACAATACAAGAGGGAATCTCAGAGGCTGAGAATACAATTGCAGAAACTCATATATCCCTCAAAAAATAAAATAAAATCAGAAAAGTCCACCACAAAAAAGCATCCAAAAAATCAAGGACTCCCTGAAAAGATGAAATATAAGAATAATAGGAATAAACGAAGGAGAAGGTTCCAGGCTCCAAGGTCTAGAAAATATTTTCAAGAATATCATAGTAGAAAAATTTCCCAACTGAAAGTGATGTTGTTAAATATACAAGAGGCTTACAAAACACCAACGAATCTAGACCAAAGAAGAAACTCCTCAATTCACATAATAGTCAAGACACTAAAGCTAGAAAACATAGAAAAAATATGAAAAGCAGCAAGGGAAAAAGGCCAAGTAACATAAAAAGGTAGACTTATCAGAATCATAGCAGACATTTCAACAGAAACCATGAAAGCCAGAATGGCATGAACAGATGTCACGCAAACTCTAAGAGAAGACAGGTGTCAAACCAGACTACTATACCCAGGAAACTTTTCAGTCATCATACATGGAGAAAACAAAATATTTCATGACAAAACTAAACTTAAACAATACACAGCAACCCAGCCGTACAGAAGATACTAGAAGGAAAACTCCATTCTAATAAAATCAACTACAGCCCAGAAAACACAGGACCTAGATAATCTCCACAACAAAAAATCAAAAGAAAACAAGCACACAAACACATTATCACCAGAAACTCCACAATAAAAGGAACTAACATCCTTTGATCACTATTATCTATCAACATAAATGGATTCAATCCTCCAATAAAAAAAGACACAGACTAGCAAAATGGTTGTAGAAACAGGATCTAACATCCGGCTGCATCCAAGAAACACACCTATGCAAAAATGACAGACACTACCTCATAGGAAAGGGCTGGGGAAAGGTTTTTCAAGCAAATAGACCCAGAAAACAAGCTGGAGTAGCAATCCTAATATATAATAAAATAAACTTTAAACCAAAATTAACCAAAAACGATGAGAAGGGACACTTAATTCACATCAACAGAAAAATTGACCATGAGGACATCAGAATCCTGAATATTTATGCTCCAGAAAGAAGAGCACCTGAATTCTTAAGTGAAATATTATTTAAGCTCAAATCACACATCAATCCCAACACCTTAATAGTGGGAGAATTCAACATTTCACTCTCACCAACGGACAGATCATCAAGACAGAAGCTAAATAAGGAAATAAGGACACTTACAGATGTCCTAAATCAAATGGAGCTAATAGATGTCTACAGAAATTTTTACCCAAATTCAAAAGAATATACCTTCTGCACTGCACCCCATGGATGTTCTCCAAAATCGACAATATCGTTGGACACAAAGCAAGCCTCAACCAATATAGGAAGAATGAAACAATCCTTTGTATCCTATCAGACCACCATGTCCTTAAACTAGACCTCAAAGAGAACAGAAATAACAAAAAGCCTATACATGAATGGAAACTAAATAACTCTCTACTCAACAACAGCTGGATGAGGGAAGAAATTAAAAAAAAAATCAGAGACTTCCTAAAATTCAATTAAAATGAAGGCATAACTTACCTTAAATAATGCTAACCAACAAAAGCAATACTAAGAGGAAATTTCATAGAACTATGTGCCTTGGGAAAAAAGTTTGAGACATCTCATACAAGCAATTTAACAACCCATCTGAAAGCCCTAGGACAAAAAAAAGGAGATACACCCAAGAAGAGTAGATGGTTGGTAATCATCAAAATCAGGGGAGAAATCAGTAAATTAGAAACAAATAAAACAATTAAAAGACTCAAAGAAGCCAAGAGCTTGTTCTTTGAGAAAATGAACAAGATAGACAAACCCTTAGCCAAACTTACTAAAAGGCAGAGAGAAACTATCCCAATCAACAGAATCAGAAATTAAAAAGGGACATAACAACAAACACTGAGAAAATCCAAATAATCATTAGGTCTTACTACAAAAGCTTATAGGCCACAAAACTTGAAAACCTAAAAGAAATATACAATATTCTTGATAGATTCCACTTACACAAATTAAATCAAGATCAGGTAAACAGATTAAATAGTCCTATATCTCCAAAGGAAATAGAAGCAGTTATCAAAATTCTCCCTTTCACAAAAAGCCTAGGGACAGATGGTATCAGTGCAGAATTCTATCAGACCTTCAAAGAAGAGCAAAATCCAATTCTTTACAAACTATTCCACAAAATAGAAACAGAAGAAACATTACCAAACTCATTCTGTGAAGTCACAGTCACCTTGAAACTTAAACCACACAGACAAACAACAAAAAAGAGAACTTCAGAGCTATCTCTCTTATGAAATTGATGCAAAAATACTCAACAAAATAGTAGCAAACTGAATCCAAGAAAACATAAAGATATCATCCACTATGACCAAGTAGGTTTCATCCCAGGCATGTAGGGGTGGTTCAATATAAGGATATCCATCAATGTAATCCACCATATAAACAAACTGAAGGAGAAAAAAAACACATGATCATCTCCTTAGATGCCAAAAAGCATTTGACAAAATCCAACACCCATTCAGTTTTAAACTCTTGGAGAGATCAGGGATACAAGGCATATTCCCAAACATAGTAAAGACTATATACAGCAATCCCATAGCCAACAACTAAACAGAAAGAAATTTAAATCAATCCTACTGAAATCAGGAATAAGGCAAGGTTGCCTACTCTCTCCATGTCTCTTCAACATAGTACTTGAAGGCCTAGCTAGAGCAATAACACAACTAAAGTAGATCACGTGGATACAAATCAGAAGGGAAGAAGTCAAAATACCACTATTGCATATGATATGATAGTATACATAAGTGGCCCCCAAAATTTAACCAGAGTATTTCTTCACCTGATAAACACCTTTAGCAAAGCTGCTAGATATAAAATTAACTAAAAAAACAATAGCCCTCTGTATACAAAATACAAAAGGGTTTAGAAATAAATTAGGAAAACTACACTCTTCACAGTAGCCACTTATAACATGAAGTACCTTGGTGAAACTCTAACCAAACAAGTGAAAGACCTATTGAAAAAAAAATCATTTCCATAAAGAATGAAATTGCAGATAATATCAGAATATGGAAATATCTCCCATGCTCATGAATAGGCAGGATTAACAGTGAAAATGCCCATTCTTCCAAAAGAAATCTACAGATTCAATTCAATTCCCATCAAAATACCAACACATTTTTTTTTACATAACTTGAAAGAGAAATGCTCAACATCATATGGAAAAAATAAAAAACAAATGTTGAAAAAAATAAAACAAAAGTTCTCATTAGTTATTCAGTGATTCCCCCCCCCCTTAATTCCTTATCTATCCTTTTGTCTACTTAATTTTTACAAAGAAGCCAAAACTGTATAAAGGAAAAGAGATAGCATCTTCAACAAATGGTGCTGGTCTAACTGGATGTCAACATGCAGAAAAAATGTAAATAAACCCAAATTTATCATCCTGCACAAAACTAAAGTCCAAGTGGACCAGAGACTTCAACATAAAACCAGACACACTTAATGTGTTAGAAAAAAAAAATGGGGAAGTGTCTTGAAATCATTTCTTGAACAGAACACCAACATCACAGGCTCTAAGATTAACAATCAATAAATGGGACCTCATGAAACTGAAAAGTTTCTCTAAAGGAAAGGACACTGTCATCAGAACAAAATGACAAATTACGGATTGGCAAAGGATTTTCACCAACCTTATATCTGACAGAGGTCTAATATCCAGAATATATAAAGAACTCAAGTTAACAAATCAAGTAATCCAATTAAAAAACGGGATGCAGAGAGCTAAACAGAGAATTCTCAATAGAGGAATATTGAAAGGCAGAGAGAAACACTTACTTACAGAAATGCTCAAAGATGACTTAGAGAGGGGCAGGAAGGAGATGAAGGACAGAGGGTGGGATTGAAAGGGAATGAGGGAGGTGACTACAGCTAGGATACAAAGTAAATAAACTCTAATTAATATAAAAAATAAAAATTTAATTAAAAAAGTCCTTAGTTAACCAGGAAAAGCAAATCAACAGGACCCTGGGATTTCACCTTACACCCATCAGAATGGGTAAGGTCAAAAACTCGAGTGAGAACACATCCTGGAGTGGTTGTGGAGAAAGCAGAACCCTCCCCCATTGCTGGTGGGAATGTAAACTTGTACAACCACTTTGGAATTCAATCTGGTGCATTCTCATACAATTAAGAATAGTGCTTCCTCAAGATCCAGCTACACTTCTAGGCATATATCCAAAATATGCTCAAGTACACAAGGACATTTGTTCAACCATGTTTTTAGTTCCGTTATTCATAAGAGACAGAATCTGGAAACAACCCATGATTCCTCAAAGGAGGAATGGATAGAAATTGTGGTGCATTTACACAATGGAATATTTCTCAGCAGTTACAACCAAGGAAATCATGAAATGTGCAGGCAAATGGTGGGAAGTGGAAATATCTTCCTAAGTGAGATATATCAAAACCAGAAAGACACACATGGTATATACTCACATATAAATGGCTATTAGGCATGTAATATATAATAAACATACTAAAATCTGTACACCTAAATAAGCTATGCAAAGAGGAGGATCCTGGGTGAGATGATCAATCTTCACTCAGAAAGGCAAATGGGATGGACATTGGAAGAGGGAGAAAGCAAGGAACAGGACAGGAGCCTACCACAAATGGTCTGTGAAATACTCTAGCCAGTAGGGTATCAAAGCAGAAACTGAGACTCATAGTCAAACTTTCAGCAGAGTGCAGGGAATCTTGAGAAAGAGAAGGATATTAAAGACCTTCATGGAACAGGAGCTCCACAAGGAGAGCAACAGAGCCAAAAATTCTGGGCACAGGGGTCTTTTCTGAGACTCATACTCCAACCAAGGACTATTCATGGAGATAACCTAGAACACATGTACAGATGTAGTCCATGGCAGCTCAGTGTCCAAATGGGTTTCCTAGTAAGGAACAGGGTCTGACTCTGACATAAACTCAGTTGCTGGCTCTTTGATCACCTCCCCCTAATGGGAAAGTAGGCTTGCCAGGCCACAGAGGAAGACAATGCAGACATTCCTGATGCGACTGATAGGCTTGGGTCAGATGGAAGGGGAGGAGAATCTCCCCTATCAGTGGACTAGGGAGTGGCAAGGTAGGAGGAAAGGGAGGAAGGGCAGATTTGGGAAGATAGGAGGGGGAGGGCTACAGCTGGGATACATAGTAATAAAATTTTAATAAATAAAAAATAAGGTCTATAAACTATTACATCAAATTTATTATGTAAAAAAATATGAGAACTCAGGTAGCAATAGGCTGACTTATTCATAGTTTGGGAAAGCAAATAATGTGCATACAGAAGAAAATATTAATACATAAAAGTATAAAAAAATTACCTGGTAAACAAAGAATGGGAATGGCTAGAAAATGGTGTAGAACTAATGGTAGATTTTATGGATTTGGCAGTCCTCGTAGCTCTGATAGAAATGTGAACATACACTTCTGTGATGAGCAGTTGAAATGAAACTCAAATACAAATATAGAGGAAATAAGAAGCTTAAGTATCTAGAAAATTTGCTTTTCTGTTTACATGTATTATATTTCATAAATATTTCATAGACTTCCTCATTTAATAAGAGATACTATGATTAAATTATAACTTTCAAGAGTGATAGTTTGCAATGTCTTTTACGGTAATAATGAAAAAAAGGTCCATTAAGAAGTATGCATTATTATTATTGAGGAGCAATGAAGAAGCACTTGTGGTTACATAACAGTAATTCATACTGTGTTTTCAAAGCCCAAAACAATTTTTTAAATCAACTTCTGACCTCAAAATCTTGAGAAGTAGCTTGACAGATTAGATACTTTAGAGCACGAAGTTCTCCATATGAGAAAGACAAAGTCTTAACAATTAACAGCTAGTGTTTGGTTTTGTTGTTATCAGACTGTAGTAGATTTCTTATTGAACTTACTTTCACAGTGTGTCATGAACAGATAAATTTCTTTCTCAATATAAGACAAAACTAAGTTCATATGAGGATGTTGTAATAGAAATTTAAACAGCAACAACATAATAAAGTCCCTCTAAATAGTGTATACCAAAATGTTCCTGTCTCTCTGCTAAGTGGAATCACTGTACTTCTTCCCCTAGACTACTTACTAGTGTTGTTCAATTTCTTCTTTATAAAAAGAACTGTCCAAGATTTCTGTAAGTCGCAGTCTAGAACAATCATAAGGTTTTTTATGTTATGTTCATTTAAATGTATTCAAATACTAGAATACTAGAATAATTCCTGGAACTCTTATTGTAGTGTATTATTCTTCCTTATTTAATTTTCCTTATAGTAGTAATATACTTGACTGGTGACAGATAATTATGATGATCCTTCATTTGAGGACATTAACAGAGAACACAAAATTTAGCATTGTCATCACTAAAGCAAATATTTATGGATGTAACCTAGGAAAACAAGATTAAATCCAAACATGAGCTGTTAGACTGATAGAAGAAAGGTCCAAGAAGAAAGGAAATGCTGCTATCTCTTATCTCAGTTTCTGACCTAAAGGTGAAATATGGGGTATGGGGGAATGGAGCAAAAGTGGGAAATAAATTATGCATATGATTATATTTCTTTGTATAAATATAAAAATTTCCAAACATACTTCGAGATTATCACTTCTACATATGAGAGATACAGCACCCATCAAATTTTAATATGTGGCCACCTAAACCAGAAATGCATGATGACAGTAATAATCAACATCAAAACAGTGATAGAGAAAATCACACTAGCCTTCATCCCTAAATGAAGAGCTATAAGTAGTCAATGGCTACTAAGATGGAGAAAATGAGCTACTTTAGGGCCAATCCTTCTGAGGTTATTTAATCCCAAATGGTCAGACTTAAAGCCATGTACATATAAACAACATTAAATGGACTCAGCAAGTATATATATATATACATACATACATATGCATCACTAATAAAAAAAGAAGAGATCATGAAAGGGAGAGCAAAAACTGAGAGGAAACTGAGGTAGGAGAAATAGGAAATGAATGATGAAAATATGGTGTTTATGCATGAAATCCTCAAAAGAATAAAATAAGTGTTAAAGTAAAAAATTAAAAAGAACAAAGAAAAATTTCAACAATAATTTTAAATATGACCAGAAAAAGCACACTTACAGCCACCTTGGAGAACTGGTTTAGTGCATGACTGACTGTAGATAGGGAACAAAAAAACACAAACTCCTAGATAATGGTGACAATTTGCCTCAAAATTTATTATTTAAATCTAAAGCACAAATTAAAAAATATATAGTAGAATTATTTATTTTGATTTTAACATTACTTTTTTAATTTCAGAGATGGGACATTAGAGTGTTTTACTTTCATCATTTTTTCTGTTCTTCTTAACCCTCCTCTGTCAGCCCCTAGCCACCTCCCAAATTCACAGCTTCTTCTACTGGGTAAATTCAGTGTTAGTGAATGCATATGTTTCTACGACTGACCATTTGTTACCGGATAATCAGCCAAGGGCTTGTCTCTGGGGAAAATTAATCTTCTTTCCTTCAACTGCTGTTAATTATTTATACCTTTTCATTCAGGGGTAAGGCTCCATGAAATTTTCACATCTACTATGGGATATCAACTGATGCTGTAATTAAGCAGATCATGTTGATGTAGTTATACTATTGAGCTTTCATAGGTGTAGATTCCCTATTGTAGCTAGAAGGTACAATGTATCTATTTTTGTTTATGTACATACATTGTTTTTCTTTTTTTATTTTGTTTGTATCTCAAAAGTGAACTCTCCTCCTCCCCGTCCTTCCCCATTCCTCCTTCCCCTTCCCCTCTCCCTTTTTCCGTAATAAAGGGGACCCTCTTCTCCCCAAATCACCCTTCCCTAGGATCTCAACTCACGTCAGTACTGAGCATATCTTCATCCCCTGACGAAGGACAAGGCAGCTCTGACAAGGGAAACTGATCCAAAGCAGGCAACAGAGTCCATGTTAGAAAAAAAAAACACCAAACTTCCATTTGCCAGGTGTGACATATGAAGACCAAGCAGCCTATCCACTACATGTGTTCAGGGAACCTAGGTTCAGATCATGCGTGCTCCTTAGTTGATGTCTCAGTCTTTGAAAGCCCCCGATGGGACAGAGTTAGTTGTCGCTGTTGGTCTTCTTGTGAGGTTCCTGACTATTACATGTCCTTCATGTTTCCTCACACACTTCCACAGGATCCCTGGAGTCATCCTCTGCTGCCGGAGTCTCCCATTCGAGAATGAAGTCAGGCTCCTGTCTGAAAGCATAGCGGAGTATCATTGGTGTTAGGGGCTGGCTTTCTACCATGGGGTGAGTCTCAACTTGGACTAATTATTGGTTGGACTTTCCCTTTTTTCCCTAGTTAACCCTGCACTTCTTGTAGGCAGGGTAATTTTTGGATGACAGGTTTTGTTGGTGGATTGTTATCCCCCCTCCTCCTACTAGTCTTGCCTGGCTACATGGTGATCTCTTCAGTCTTCATGATTCCCGACCCCCGTTAGTAGTCTCAGCTAGAGGCACACCCATGTCCTCCCAGGAGCCTATCCTGTTACAGGCCTCCAGTTTGACAGAGATGTACCCCTTCAGTTTCTCTTCCTGTCCCCAGCCCTCTCACCTCCCCCATCCCAGTTCTCCCCACTTCTGATCCCAGCCTTGTTTCCTTCCGCATTCTATCTCCTGCCCAGTTCCCTCCCTTGGGTCCTCTTTGTTACTTAGCTTCTTTGGGTCGGTGGATAGTAGGATGATTATCCTGTGCTATATATAGGTCTCATATTCACTTATAAGTGAGCACATACCATGTGCATCTTTTTGCGTTTGGGTTACCTCGTTTAGGATGACCTTTTCTAGCTGTATCCATTTGCCTAGAAATTTCATGATTTATTTTTCTTTGAAAGCTGAGTAGAATTCTGTTGTGTAAATGTACCACAATTCCTGTATCCATTCTTCTTTTGAAGGACATCTAGGTTGTTTCCAGTTTCTGGCTATTATAAATAAAGCTGCTATGAATATGGTTGAGCAAATGTCCTTGTTTTATGGAGGAGCATCATTTGTGTATATGCCCAAGAGAAGTATAGCAAGTTCTTGAGGTAGAACTATTCCTAATTTTCTGAGAAAGCACCACATTGATTTGCAGAGAGAATGTAGAAATTTGCACTCACACTAGCAATGGAGGAGTGTTCCCCATTCTCCACATCCTCTCCAGCATTTGTTGTCACTTGAGTTTTTGATCATAGCCATTCTGACTGGTGTAAGATGGAATCTTAGATTCGTTTTGATTTGCATTTTGCTGATGGCTAAGGACAATGAGCATTCTCAGCCATTTGCGAGTCTTCTGTTGTGATTTCTCAGCTTATTTCTGTATCCCATTTTAATTGGATTATTTGATTTGTTGATCTTTAATTTCTTAAATTCTTTGTATATTTTATATATTGCCCTCTATCTGATGTAGGGTTGGTGAAAATCAATTCCCAATCTGTAGGTTGCTGTTTTGTTCCATTAAAAGTGTTCTTTGACTTACAGAAGCTTCTCAGTTTCATGAGACCCCATTTATCATTTGTTGATCTCAGAGCCTGTGCTGCTCTGTTCAGAAAGTTGTCTGCTTTGCCAATGAGTTCCGGACATTTTCACACTTTGTCTTCTAATAAGTTTAGAATCTCTGGTTTTATGTCAAGATCTTTGATCCACTTGAAAATGAGTTTTGTGTAGGGTGATAAATACTGGTCTATTTGCATTTTTCTACATGCAAACATCCAGTTAAACCAGCACCATTTGTTGAAGATGCTTTTTTCTTTTCATTGTATGGTTTTGAAAAAAAGAGTGTGGGTTTATTTCTGAGTCTTCAATTCTGTTCTATTGATCAACCTGTCTGGTTCTGTCAATACAATACATGTCTTTTCTACTATTGCTTTGTAGTGTAGCTTGAGACCAGGAATTTTTATACCACCAGGACTTCTTTTATTGTACAGAATTGTTTTGGCTATCCTGGTTCTTTTCTTTTACCATATGAAGTTAATGGTTGTTCTTTCTAAGTCTGTAAAGTATTGTGTTGGAATTTTGAAGGGAATTGCATTGAGTCGGAAGATGGCTTTTGTCAAAATGGCTGTTTCTTACTATGTTAATCATACCAATCCATGAACATGGGAGACCTTTCTATCTTCTAAAATCTTCAATTTCTTTCTTCAAAGACTTGAGTTCTTGTCATACATGTTTTTTATTTGCTTGGTTTGAGTTACAACAAGATATTTTGTATTATTCATTGCAATTATAAAGGGGGTTGTTTTCCTAATTTCTTTCTCAGCCATTTTGTTGCTTATATAAAGGAGGGCTACTCACTTTTTGAGTTAATTTTTTATCCAGACATTTTGTTGAAGGTGTTTATCAGCTGAAGGGTTTCTCTGGTACTATCTTGGGGATCACTCATGTATACCATCATATCATGTGCAAAGAGTGATACTTTGACTTCTTCTTTTCCAATTTATATCCATTGATCTCTGTTGCTTGTCTTATTAGATTTCAGGTACTGTATTGAAAAAAAATGGTGAGAGTGGACAGCCTTGTCTTGTCCTTGATTTTACTGGGAACACTTTAATTTTCTCTCCATTTAACTTGATGTTGGCTATTGGCTTGTTGTATATTGTCTTTGTTGTGTTTATGTATGTGCCTTGAATCCCTGATCTCTCCAAGACTTTAAACATGAAGGGGTATTATATTTGTACAAAGGGGCTTTTCAGCATGTAATGAGATTATCATGTTTTTTTTTCTTTCATTTTGTGGATTACAGTGATGGATTTTTGAATGTTGAACCATCCCTCCATTCGAGGGAGTAAGCCTACTTGATCCTGCTGGATGATATTTTTGATATATTCCAGGATTCAGTTTGCAAGTACTTTTTGAGTATTTTTGCATCAATGTTCAAAAGGGAGATTGGTCTGAAATTCTATTTTTTTTTTTTTTTTTTTTGGTTGGGTCCTTGTGTGGTTTAGGTATCAGGATTTTGTGGCCTCATAGAATAAGCTTGGCAATATTATTTCTGTTTCTATTTTGTGGGAATGTTTGAGGAGTATTAGTATTACCTCTTCTTTGAAGGTCTGGTAGAATTCTGTGCTAAAACCATTTAGCCAAGCGCTCTTTCTTGTTGAGAGGCTTTTGTAGACCAATTTTATTTCCTTGGATGTTATAGGCTTATTTAAATTATTAACCTGATCTTGACTTAACTTGGGTAAGTAGTATCCATCTAGAAAATCTTCCATTTAATTTAAGTTTTCCAATATTTTTAAAGTGCGACCACATGATTCTTTGGATTTCCTCAGTGTCTATTTTATGTATCCCTTTTCATTTCTTTTTTACCCCTTTTCATTTCTGATTTTATTAATTTGGATACTCTCCCTGTGTCTTTTAGTTAGCTTGGCTAAGTGTTTGGCTATCTTGTTGATTTTCTCAGGAAAAAAAAAAAAAACTCTTTTGTTGATTCTCTGTACTGTTCTCTTTTTTTTTCTGAGTTTTTTATTTCATCTCTGAGTTTGATTATTTCCTGCCATAAGCTCCTCTTGGGTGTGTTTGCTTCATTTTTTCTATAGCTTTTAGGTGAGCTGCTAAGTTACTAGTATGAGCTCTCTCTACTTTCTTTATGAAGGCACTTAGCACTATGAAATTTAATCTAGGCACTGCTTTCATTGCATCATAGGTCTGGGTATGTTGCACCTTCGGGTTTGGGTATGTTGAGCCTTTCTTTTCACTGAATTCTAGGAAGTATTTAATTTCTTTCATTCATTACTCCCTGACCCAGTGGTCATTGAGAAGAGAGTTGTTCAGTTTCCATGAATTTGTAGGCATTCTATTGTTTCTGTTATTGTTGAAGTCTAGTTTTAATCCACAGTGGTCTGAAAAAATACAAGGTGTTATTTCAATTTTCTTGTATTTGTTGAGACTTGATTTGTGTCTCACTACATGGCCAATTTTGGAGAAATTTCAATGAGACACTGAAAAGAAGTTATATTCTTTTGTGTTTTATTGGTTAGCTTCATTATTTCTCTATATAGTTTCCACTTCAATAATCTGTCCATTGGTGAGAGATATGTGTTGAAGTCTCCTACTATTACTGTGTAAGATTCAATATGTGATGTAAATTTTAGTAATGTTTCTTTTACAAATGTGGGTGCCCTTGCATTTGGGGCATATATGTTCAGGATTGTGATGTCCTCACAGTAGATTTTTCCTTTGATGATTATGAAGTGCCCTTCCCTATCTTTATTAATTAATTTTGGTTGAAAATCTATTTTTATAGATATTAGAATAGCTACTTCAGCTTGTTTCTTGTGTCTGTTTTTCTTGGAAAATCTTTTTCCAGCCCTTTATTATAAGGTAATATTTATCATTATTGATGAGGTATGTTTATTGCATTCAACAGTATGATGGTCCTGTATTAGCCTGTTTCTTTTTATTGAGGCTTTGAGGTCATTGATATTGAGAAATATTAATGACCAGTTGTTGTTACTTCATGTTATTTTGATGTTGATGATGGTGAAGTGTGTGTGCGCATGCTTCCTTTCTTTTGGTTTTGCTCCTGTGGAATTATTTGCTTCCTGTTCTTTCCTGGGTGTAGTGAGCCTCCTTGGATTGGAGTTTTCCTTCTAGTATCTTCTGTAGTGCTTGGTTTGTGGCTACATACTGTTTAGATTTGGTATTGTCATGGAATATCTTGTTTTCTCCATCTATTGTGATTGAAAGTTTTGCTGGGTAAAATAGTGTGGGTTGACATCTGTGCTCTCTTTGTGTCTCCATGACATCTCACCAGGCCCTTCTGGCTTTCATAGCCTGTGATGAGAAGTAAGGTGTAATTCTGATAGGTGTGCCTTTATATGTGCCTTGGCCTTTTTTTTCCCTTGTAGCATTTACAGTTCTTTTTTTCTTGTTGTTCTGTACATGTAGTGTTTTGATTTTTATGTTATGGGAACATTTACTTTTCTGGTCTAACCCATTTGTTTTTCTCTAGGCTTCTCCTTTGTTTATAGGTATTTCTTTCTTTAAGTTGGGGAGGTTTTCTTCTATGATGTTGTTGAAAGTATGTTCTAGGTTTTGGAATATGGAGTCTATGTCTTCTACTCCTGTTATTCTTAGGTTTGGTCTTTTCATATTGTCCCAGAGTTCTTGGATGTTTTGTGTCAGGAACTCTTTAGGTTTAACATTTTCTGATGTATAAAGTTCTTCAATAGTATGTTCTACAAATGACATTTTCTCTTTCATCTCTTGTATTCTGTTATTGATGTCTGTGTCTGTAGTTCCTCTTCTCTTCCCTATGTTACATATCCAGAATTGCCTTTGTTTGCATTTAGTTTATTGCTTCTATTTCCATTCTTAGGTCCGGGACAGTTTTTTTTTTTTTTTTTTTTTTCATTTCTTTCTCCCATTTGGTTGTATTTTTTTGTATTTCTTTAAGGAATTTACTCAGTGTCTTTGCCTATTTTATTGTGTTTTCCTGTGTTCCTTTAAGGAATTTATTCAATTCCTTCACCTGTTTAGTTTTATTTTCTTGCAGTTCTTTAAGATATTTACTTTCTTCTTTTACGGCCTCTATCATTTTCATAATCCCATATTATGATCATTTTCTTGTGCTTCTGGTATGATAGGATCCTCAGGGCTTGATGTATTAGGAGAGATGGGTTTTGGGTGGTGTCATATGGCCCTGTTTTTTGTTTCTGGTGTTCTTGCACTGACCTCTAGCCATTTGGTTGACTGTGTTAATAGCAGGCCTGGTGGTGTCTGATAGTAATAGATCTCTGGTGTTGTAGGTAATGCTTGTGGTCCCAGATGTCCTCAGTCCTCTGGTTTTCCTGCTTCTTCCTGATCCCTACTGGTCTCTAGTGTCTCAATTCTGGGGGGGGTCCCAGGGAATGGCACAGGCCAGGGAACTGCTGTCCCCTGACCTGTGCTGGTCTCAGGGGTGGTCTCTGGAATGGTGCAGGCTTGGGAAATGGGGTATGGGACATTCAGGGGAAGTGGAGCACAGAGGGTTCTGGGCAGAACTCTCCACTGTTGCTGGTAGGCTGTGGCAAGCTAATAAATGGGGTGTGAAGGATGAAATTTCTTACATGCTGCTCCCTGATTCTTTCTGGTCTTGGGGGTCTCACATAGGAGTGGGTACCAGGAAATTGCCTAGAAGCACAATGTTGAAACTGGTTTCCTGGTCAGCTGCCTTTTACAGTTTTTATGACTCTTTTCCAAATGTTTCTTGAGTGTCAGGTTCAGAAGTTGTATTGTAGATGTAGTGAGGCTAGTGAATTTTTTCTGCATTTTGACTTTTTGTGGCTTTCTGTAATAGTCTACTGCTGTTGCAAAAAGAAGCATCATAGATGGGGCGTGGTGTGTATGATAGTATGAGGATAAAGATTTGCATTGCAGTTAGGAATTATACTGGTTCAGGACAATGGTGGTAGCAGGTTGTTCCCTGAGATATATAGCCTCACTAGCTATGTGTAATTAGTTAGGTTTACAGTACCAGACATGATTATTGTGCTGCTGAGGACTTAACTCCAATTAGATAGTTTTTTTGTTTACTTCCAAGATTAAAAAGACATTTTAAGCACATTCCTATCTTTCTTGTATCTTTAAAAGTTAAGGGTAGGAAACTATAGTCTTTCCTATGTGGACAATAACTATAAATTGGCCTCACTAATCTAACACTTGATAGTTTAAGATTATGAACACTGTTACTTACCATAATACTGAACTTGTAAGTGTGGCCTAAACTAACTTAAAATATCATTAATTATTATATCTTCAGGGACTGTTATAATTATTCCTCAAGCAGATGGGTAGCCATTGAAAGCTTCCTTTCATAAATTATGGCTTAAAGAGGAAATTAAAAAAAAAAACAGATAAAATACTAACTCAGACAGACCTGGATGGTACTGTGTTTGAAAGTAACATAACAGAGCCTATTTATATATTTTTTTGTCTATTGTAATGTGAGGAAAAACTGTATGGTTGTGGAGAATCGGGGATATTCTGTGTGAATTGATTCTCTCATTTAACAATGTGGGTCCTGGAGAGTGAACTCAGATCATCATCACTGGGCTCTGTGGCAAGTACCTTTACTCACTGATCCATCTTGCTAGACTGCAGTGACCATTCATAAGAACATAACAACAACAACAGCAACAAACCCTCAGCTTTCTGATGTTGCACTAATTGACATTTTAAATAGGTGTGCATTTTTCAGGTTGAGATAATGTTCTTCCAATTTCCTTTGTTTAGGGAGAGATATTTGGCTTATAGTTATGTGAGAGGTAATTTTTAATTAAATTTTTAATTCTTGTATTAATTAATGTTTATTTACATTGTATCCCAGCTGTATGCCCCTCCCTCATTCCCTTCTAATCCCACCCTCCTTCCCTCATCTTCTCCCTACCCCTCTCTAAGTTCACTGATAGGGGAGGCCCTCCTCCCCTTCCATCTGACCCTAGCTTATCAGGTGTCATCAGGACTGGCTGTAATATCCTCCTCTGTGGCCTTGCAAGGCTGCTCCTCCTTTTGGGGGGGGGAGGTCAAAGTGCCAATCACTGAGTTCATTTCACGAACAGTCTCTGTTCTCCTTACTAGGGCACCCAGTTGGATACTGAGCTGCCATGGGCTACGTCTTAGCAGGGGTTCTAGGTTATATGCATGAATGGTCCTTGGTTGGAGAATCAGTCTCAGAAAAGACTCCTGTGCTCAGATATATTTGGTCCTTGTGGAGCTCCTGTCCTCTCCAGGTTTTACTAACCCCCCCTTCTTTCATATGATTCCCTGCATTCTACACAAGGTTTGGTTATGAGTCTCAGCATCTGCTTTTATATACTGCTGGGTAGAGTCTTTCAGAGGTCCTCTATGGTAGGCTCCTGTCCTGTTTCTTGTTTTCTCCTACTTCCAATGTTCATACCATTTGTCTTTCTACATAAGGATTGATCATCTTACCCCAGGACCTCCTTCTTGTTTAGCTTCTTTAGGTGTACAGATTTTAGTTTGTTTATCCTATCTTTTAGGTCTAGTATATACTTATAAGTGAGCATATACTGTGTGTGTGTTTCTGCTTCTGGGATAGCTCACTCAGGATGATCTTTTCTAGATCCCCCCATTTACCTGCAAATTTCATAATTTCTTTGTTTTTAATTGCTGAGTAGTATTCCATTACATACAACCCTTTCTGTGTTAGAGTCTGTGGTTGTAAGAATGAGAAATGTCCCCCAAAGACTCAGAGGTGTGTAAACATTGTCCCCAGTTGGTGGTACTTTTAGGAATATTATACCAAATGGAGCCTTGCTCTAAAAGTAGTTCACTAAGGCTAGACATCGAGTATTTATAGCCTAGCTCCATTCCTAGTTTGTCTTCTCTTCTGTTTGTTTACAGATAAAGATATGATCTCTTATGTTCTTACTCCTCTGGTCTGCTGCCTAGCCTCCCCACCAGAGTGAACCTGTATTCCTCTAGAAGTGTAAAGCAAAATAAACTCTTTCTTCCTGAAGTTGCCACAGTCATGGTGTTTTAACACAGCCCCAAAAGCCACTAATACAGAGGCAATTTACTTTCTAATTTAATGATGACCACTACAACAAAGGGTGAACACATACATATAATTTGATAAAAAATATGTAGCATATCATGGTTTTCATGAATTATTCTATATTCTATAGCCTGATTCACTTGAGCTATAGTTCTCTGTTAAAAGTCTTCTAGAACTATAATGGAAATGGCAAGCATAAGATATGAACAGTTTCTGAATCGGAAGATAAATGAGTATTTTAATGCTTAATCAAAATGCATTAGGGTCTACAACAAAAGAACTAACATAATATAAAATATACCAATAAACACATTTATACATTTAATATTTTCTACTGTTGTACAAATAATAAATCGCAACCAAACTTGGTTAGAATTCTGTTGTGAAAGTTTATTTTTTTCTTCTTCATGAATTATTTCAGAGGTAATTGTTACCAGCAAGTGACTATGACCTACTAGCATTTCAAATCCTCTATAAATGCTTTCCAAGTTTATACACAGTGGGGAATTTGTCCTCTATTGTAAATAGTCTACAGCTCTGCTTAACAAAATGAACTGAGTTATCAAATTGTACATATTAATTTAATGAAAATAAGCTAAACTGTATACAGTCAGGTGCAAGCTGATTTTAAATTTTGTAATTCAAAGGTTAAAAATCACTTATTTCTGTTTTGGAAGTTGTCTCCTGTACCAATGAGTTCAAGGCTCTTCCCCACTTATTAATAACCTTAGTTTGTCTGGTTTTATGTTGAGGTCTTTGATCCACTTGGACTTTAATTTTGTGCAGGGTGATAAATATGGATCTATTTTCATTTTTGTACACGTAAACATCCAGTTAGACCAGCACCATTTGTTGAAGATTATTTCTCTTTTCCAATGTATTGTTTTGGCTTCTTAGTAAAAAATCAAGCATCCATAGGTGTGTGGGTTTATTTCTGGGTCTTCTATTCAATTCTATTTATCCTCTAGCCTGTTTCTCTGCCAGTACCATACAGTTTTTATTACTCTTGCTCTATACTATAGCTTGATATCAGGGATTGAGATACCTCCAGAAGATCTATTATTGTACAGGATTGTCTTAGCTATTCTTGTTTGTTTTTTTTTTTTTCCATATGAAATTGAAAATTGTTCTTTCAAGTTCTGAAAAAAAATGTGTTGGTATTTTGATGGGATCTGCATTGAATCTGTAGATTGCTTTTGGTAGGATGGTCATTTTCACTATGTTAACCCTAATAATCCATGAGCATGGGAGCTCTTTCCATCTTCTGATATCCTCTTTGATTTTTTTTCTTCAGAGACTTGTAGTTTTTTTGTTTTTTGTTTTTTGTTTTCCATGGAGGTCATTCACTTGCTAAGACAGGGAACAGGACAGGAGCCTAAGACAGACAGCTTCTGAAAGACTTCATTGATGCAGGTATTGAAACATAGGCTCATAACCAAACTTTGGGCAGAATGCATGGAATTTTATCAAAGAAGGAGAAGATAGAAAGACCTGTAGAAGATAGGAGCTCCAACAGGAAACCAACAGAAAGAAAAAAAAACTATCCCTGGGAGCCTTACAGAGACTGATACCCAAACCAACGACCATGCATGGAGTGGACTTAATGCTCATATGTGAGTCATAGACTCAGTCTCCTTGTGAGTTCCATAGTAAGGGGATTAGGAGTTGTTTCTGGCATGAACTCAATGGCAGGCTCTCTAATCACCTCCCCCTGGGATGTGCAGCCTTGCCAGACCACAGAGAAAGACAATGCAACCAGTCCTAATTAGACCTGATAGGCTAGGGTCAGATAGAAGGAGAGGAGGTCGTCCCTATTATTTTACTAGGGGAGGGGCATAAAGGGAATAAAGAGAGGAAGGGTGGGATTGGGATGAGATGAGAGAGGGGGCAAGGCAGAGATACAAAGTGAATTAATCATAATAAATAATAATAATTAATAAGATGCAAAAATCACTTATTTCAACAATATTAAATCGTAAGGTAACAAATATGGTAAGTACATAATATCTGTTAAGAGATAAAGTTATGGCTGGAGAGATGACTCAGATGACTCAGAGGCAACCATCACTGGTTAATCATCCTGAGGTCCTGAGTTCAATTTGCAGAAAGTACATGGTACCTAATGATCATCTATAATTACATCTTGTGTTCTCTCCTGCAGAACACTGTATACAAAATCAATAATTCTTACAAAAAGATGAAGTTATATTTATTTGAAAGTTACAGTTTATAAATATATATCATACTTTACTGCTGATTTAACAAAATATGATCCACTTCATTTAAAATATTTGTGGGTATGTGAATACTAGTGGCCTACAAAATATCTGTTGTGTTTTCTGATAGATACCCATTTTGAACATTGTAAAAAACATTTCTATAATTCTTATTGAATACCTAACTCTAAACATATTTTAGTCTTGTTTTGACTAATGATATGGAATATAGAATGTTCAAAATATTTTATAATTGAAATGGGAGAGAAAACTTTTTGTTTATACTTAATGATCAGTGATGTCAAGACCTTCCAAGATAGACTCTTACTCTTTTTTTTAATTTTTTATTAATTACACTTTATTCATTTTGTATCCCCCAATAAGCCCCTCCCTCCTCCCCTCCCGATCCCACTCCCTCCCCTTTCTGCATGCATGCCACTCCCCAAGTCCACTGTTAGGGGAGGTTCTCCTCTCCTTTCTGATCTTAGTCTATCAGTTCTCATCAAAATTGGCTGCATTGTCCTCTACCGTGGCCTGGTAAGGCTGCTCCCCCCTCAGGGGGAGGTGATCAAAGAGCAGGCCAATCAGATTATGTCAGAGGCAGTCCCTCTTCCCATTACTATGTAACCCACTTGGATACTGAACTGCCATGGGCTACATCTGTGCAGAAGTTCTAGGTTATCTCCACAAATAGTCCTTGGTTGGAGTATGAGTCTCTGGGAAGTTCCCTGTGTTCAAATTATCTTGTTCTGTTGCTCTGCTTGTGGAGTTCCCATTCCCTCCAGCTTTTACTATTTCCCACTTCTTACATAAAATTCCATTTACTCTGCCCATCAGTTGGCCATCAGACTCTTACTCTTAAAATCTTTTCATTACTTGACCTGAGTTATTACATTGACCTTACTAACTTAATGAAAATAAATTAACCTCTGTACTGTGGTCATGGTTATTTTATTATTATGTGGCAGGAGGATTTTCTTTACTGGCCCAATCTAATTGGTGTTCTGTATGTTTCTTGTATATTTATAGGTATCTCTTTCTTTATGTTGGGGAATTTTTCTTCTGTGATTTTGCTGAAAATATTTTTAGGTCTTTGGATCCGGGATTCTTCAAATTCTTCTATTCCCATTATTCTTACATTAGGTCTTTTATATATTTCCCATATTATCCCATGTTTTGTGGCAATATTTTAGATTTAACATTTTATATGATTGATGTATCAATTTCTTCTATAATATCTTCTAAGCCTTAGATTCTCTCTTCTGTCTCCTGTATTCTGTTGGTGAAGTTTGTGCCTGTTATTTCTATTCTTCTCCCCTGGTTGTCAATCTTCAGGATTCCCTTAGTTAATGTTTTCTTTATTGCTTCTACTTTCATTTTTAGGTCTTGAGCAGTTTTATTCATTTCTTTCACTGGATTAACTGTATTTTCTTCTATTCTTTGAAAAATTTTATTTGTTTTCTTTTTTAAAGCCTCTACTTGTTTGATTGTGTTTTCCTGTGTTTCTTTAAGGGATTTACTCCTTACTTCTTTAAATGTCTCAATCATCTTTACAAGATTGGATTTAAGTTCATTTTCTTGTCCTTTGGTTGGGTTAGGATATTTAGGACCTTTGTAGTAGTATAGCTGTGCTCTGAAGGTAGAATTTTGTCCTGGCTCTTGTTTGTTTTCTTATGCTGGCTTTTAACCATGGTTATCCTAGAAGTTCCTGATGTAACAGGTATCAGGAGAGCAGACCTAAACTTTAGTGGGTAGCCTTGGGTGAGATATTCCTGCTGGCCTGAGGCAGTGGCCCGATAATGGAGCTTGATATTCCTTGGGCTCTTCAGGTCTCCTTGGGAATTCTCTAATGGGGCTAGGAGAACAATATGCAGTTTACCTCTGCTGGCTGTGTCCCAGGCAAACCTGGCCTGGAGGGAAAGTGACAGAGCAGGGTGGAGGTGTCTAATATGGATGTTCCTGGAACCAGGCAGGCCTGGATGTTCCTGGGGCCCTGCAGGTATCCTTGGGAATGCAGTGGATGGGTCTCTGAGGAGAGCCTGTAGCTCACATCTGCTCAATGAATGTTTTGTTAACCTGTCTAAGCAAAGAATTTATGTTCTTAGGCATAAACTAAATTTCAGAATTCATCTATTTTTTATAAATTGGGGAACAGAATACACTGATAAGAAAACATGTAATTCTATACCATTTTATTGACAAATATATGTCAATGTTCATATGTAAATAGACACAGGCTCATGGGAGAATTCTACAGTTGATAATGGCAGATCTATATAGGAAAGCCTATCATCTGAAACAAATAAGAATCAAAACCAAATAGCAAGCTGTGTGGATACTTTGAAAATATGACTAACAGTTATTTGACTATTAAGACATGAAGGAACTTTTTCCACTTTTCAAGGAAAAGCTAGTATGACGGGAATGACTCTGTATAACATCTGATTCAAAGTACGGAAAGGCAATACAGTTTCTCCTTGGTGTTCTCTTTGTCTCTCAAGATGCTTAATGTGGAAATTCTAGTCATGTGAAGAGACCATATGAAGGTGCTTTCAGTTGATAGCCTTTAATAAATCTCAGCATTAGCACGAGAATGAGTTGCCTGCCATGTATGAATGAAATTCTCACAAGTAGCTACAATTCTGTTCATTTTCAAACTTCATGAAACAAAAACAGCAATAATGTCTAGTTGAGTACAATCAATACTTAGTAAAGAGTAATAAGCATATCCATTTATTTTTCGGTGTCAGTCATTGAACAAAGGGTCTTGCACATGCTTTTCATTGAAACTTGAATTAAATAAAAGATGATTGAGATATAAGAGGGATCCACAATGATGGCGACTAGCACACACAGTTTCTGAGAGGCAGAGGAGCTGAAACGTTGAATCGGTAGGTGGAAGGACAACTAAAGCCAGAAAACCGACAGTGAGTCTTTCTGAACAAGAGGGAACATCACTTGAGTTGAGATCAGGTCACCTACAGTCTTCTTTGGGGAAAGAGAAAAATGATCTGTTGATCCCCATGCACTCCTCTTTTTCTGGTCACCCTCCTCCTCAGCAGAGCCATCTCATAGAGATTCTCAGCACAGAAGTCACTGCCTAGGGACTGCCACAGCAGAGGAGGGACTCCTAGCTCCTAAGACATGGCTGCTAGCTGTACCTGCCTTTTGAATCCCAGATCTGCAGTACCATCCTCCCTGGGTCCCAAGTCTTGGAGCAGCCCTACTGACTCCACAGGGTCTCCCAGTCAGTGACTATACAGGCAGTACAACCCCTCAGTTGCAGATAACCGGCTATACAGGCACCAAAGTCCAGCAGACCCATCAAACAAACCAGGTACACCAGGCACCAGGCACTAGGCACCAGGCCACCTAGGTCTGCGGAGCACTGTTGGGGCTCTCCAGGACTTCCCAGAAGGCATCTGGACCTTCCTTCCAGTCTGCAGGTGCAGCTGGACTCCCTAATTTAGCAGCTGCAACACCACTGAGTTGGTGGAGCTCTTCAGTCCTCTTGCATATGACTTAGCAGGTCCAAACCAGGGAGTAGAGAGCCTTGATACCCCGGTCCTTGCTGATGTGATCTGCTTGAGAGTAAGTGTGCACTCAAGTGCCTTCAGAGCCCCAGATCCAGGGTCCTTCCAAACTGGCAGCCAGACATCAGATCCCTCCCATCCATACACCCACTTTGGGAAACAGAGGGACTTTTGAGACAATGAAGCCCCTGCTTTGGGGGTCCAACAGTGGTGTTCAGGCAAATAACACCTGGAGCTCAGACAGAGCCAAATACCAGTAGCCTATAGGCCACTGAGGTATTCAGGGAATTTGCATAAGGAAATTGCTCCCGCAATTATCACCAGCACCTCCTACACCCTCAGTGTAAGAGCAAGAATGCCTGCAAGGCAATGCTTCTCCCACACAATCAAGGGTTCTACAATTTCTAGCACCCTGTCCCTCAAGACACATTTCCATGCACATGCACATGCATGCCCCCATTTGTCCTTCTGCACACTCAGATTTTCCTCCCCCAGGTACAGCTGAAACACCAACACATACGCTGAAACCACCTGACCTCTCTCATCTTCCTGAAGAATTCTCCAGACACCAGAGAAAGACAGTACCATTCTGATTTGCAGAATCCAGAAACAAACAGTGAAGGTTACAGATAAACAAATGGCCAAGGTGCAGCAAAAAACACATCTAACAAAAATCAGGACATTATTGCTTCAGCAGCAACACCCCAAATTAATGGATAATCCAATTCATAGGAAACACAGGAAAATGACTTTGAAGCTATGCTTGTCCACTTATTAGAGGCACACAAAATTGAAACAAACAAATATCTTAGAGAAAGAACCAAAAAAATACAGTTAAAGAAGAAACAAACAACTCTCAAAAACTGGCCACAGAAGTGGAGGCAAAGAAAGAGGAAATGAACAAAGTTCTCGAAGAAACACAGGCAAATTTAGCCAAACAAATGGAGGCACAAGTAGAGATACAATTAATGGCATATAGAGAAGAAATGAACAAAAAAAAAAAATAGAGAACTTCTTAGAGAGAAAGGAATCTACATTCAAACAGATGAAGGAAATAGTGCAAGGCATGAAAACAGAATTAGAATGAA
This sequence comes from Psammomys obesus, assembly GCF_907164565.1. Classification (NCBI taxonomy): domain Eukaryota; kingdom Metazoa; phylum Chordata; class Mammalia; order Rodentia; family Muridae; genus Psammomys; species Psammomys obesus. Next base: position 1,574,974 of record NW_026590571.1, on the reverse strand, counting down.
TAAAGAAAACACAAAATGAGAAAAGCCTGGAGCTAGAGAACTTAGAGAAAAGAGCAGGAACCACAATGGTAAGCATCACCAATAGAATACAAGAGATGGAAGACAGAAACTCTGATGCTGAACATACACTCACAGAAATTAATACTCCTCTCAAAGAAAAAGTAAAATCAGCAAAGTCCCAAACACAAAAAAAAATACAAGAAATCAAGGACGCTATGAAAAGGCAAAATCTAAGAGTAAAGGGAATTGATGAAAAAGATTTCCAGACTCCAAAGTCCAGAAAAATATTTTAAGAAAATAATAGAAGAAAATTTTCCCAACTTAAAGAAAGACAAGTTCACAAATATACAAGAGGCCTACAGAACAGCAAATAGAGTAGACCAGAAAAGAAACTCCTCACGTCAAATTATAATCAAAACACTAAAACTACAGAACAAAGAAAAGATATTAAAAGCAGCAAGGGAAAAAGGCCAAGTAACATATAAAGGTAGAACTATCAGAATTACACCGGATTTCTCATTAGAAACTCTGAAAACCAGAAGGGCCTGGGCAGGTGTCATGCAGACTTAAGGGAACACAGATGCCAACCAAGACGACTATACCCACCAAAGCTTTCAATCAACACAGATGGAGAAAAAAATATTCAATGACAAAACTAAATTTAAGCAATATCTACTGAGCAAAACAGCCCTACAAAAAATACTAGAAGGAAACCTCCAATCCAACAAAAACAACTATACCCAAGAAAACATAGCATACAGATAATTTCCCAACAAAAATTAAAAGAAAACAAGCAATGAATCACAGTAAGAACACCAATTCCACAATAAAAGGAACTAATGTTCATCAGTCACTATTATCTATCATGATTAATGGACTCAACTCCCCCCCCCAAAAAAAAAGAAAGAGACTAACAGAATTGGTGCAGAAACAGGATGCAACATTCTGCTGGATCCAAGAAACATACCTCTGCAACAAAGATGAACACTGCCTCAGAGTAAAGAGCTGGAAAAATGTTTTTCAAAAAAAATGGACCCAGATAACCAGCTGGGGTAGCTATCTTAATATCTAATAAAATGGACTTTCAACCAAAATTATTGAAAAAAGATGAGGAGGGACAATACATTCTCATCAAAGAAAAAATCCACCAAAAGAGGACATCACAATTCTGAACATCTATGTCCCAAATACAAGAGCACCTACATTCATAAATGAAATATTAAAGCTAAAATCACTCATTGATCCCAATACCTTACTACTGGGAGACTTCAACACCCCACTTTTACCAAGGGACAGATCATCTAGACAGAAGCCAAATAGGGAAATAAAGGACTTACACAGGTCCTAAATCAAATGAACCTAATAGATGTCTACAGAACTATCCACCAAAAACTCAAAAGAATATACCTTCTTTCAAGCACCTCATGGAACTTTCTCCAAAATAGACCATATAGTTGGTCACAAAACAAACCTCAACAGATACAAGAAGTTTGAAATAAGCCCCTGTATTCTATCTGAATACCATGGGCTAAAGCTGGACCTCAACAACAATGGAAATAGCAAAGAGCCTACAAAAACATGGAAACTGAAAAAATTGCGGCTCAATGACAGCTGGGTTAAGGAAGAAATAAAGAAAGAAATAAAAGACTTTCTAGAATTCAATGAAAACGAAGATGCAATATACCCTAATTTATGGGACACAATGAAAGCAATGCACAGAGGAAAATTCATAGCACAAAGTGCCTTCAAGAAGACATTTGTGACATTACATACAAGCAACTTAATGGCCCAACTGAAAGCCCTAGGGGGGAAAAAAAAGCAAATACACCCAAGAGGAGCAGATGGCTGGAAATAATCAAACCCAGGAATGAAATCAATCAATTAGAAACAAATAAAACAATTCAAAGAATCAATGAAACCAAGAGCTGGTTCTTTGAGAAAATCAACATGATAGAAAAACCCTTGGCCAACGTAAGTAAAAGGCAGAGAAAATCTGCCTAAATCAGTAAAATCAGAAATGACAAGGGGAATATAACTATAGACACTGAGGAAATCCAAACAATCATTAGATCATACTACAAAAGCCTATATGCCACAAAATTTAAAAACCTAAAAAAAAAGGACAATTTTTGTGATAGATTCCGTCTACAAAAATTAAGTCAAAATCAGGGAGAAAGATTGAACAGTCCTATATCCCCCAAGGAAATTGAAGCAGTCATCAACAGTCTCCCTTCCAAAAAAAAGCCCTGGGCCAGATGTTTGTAGGGAAGATTTCTACCAGACCTTCAAAGAAGTGCTAACTCCAAATCTCTCCAAACTATTCCACAAAATAGAAAAAGTAGGAACATTACCAAACTGATTCTGTGGAGCCACAGTCACCTTGATACCTAACCCACACAAAGACCCAAGAAAGAAAGAGAACTTCAGACCTATCTCTCTTATGAACATTGAGGCAAAAATACTGAATAAAATACTTGCAAACCAAGTCCAAGAAAACATCAAAGATATCATCCACCATGACCAAGTAGGCTTCATTCCAGGCTTGCAAGGGTGGTTCAACATATGGAAAACCATCAATATAATCCACCATAGAAACAAACTGAAGAAGAATAACCACATGATCATGTCCTTAGATGTCGAAAAAGCATTTGACAAAATCCTACATCCATTCATGTTAAAAGACTTGGAGAGATCAGGGATAAAAGGCACATACCTAAACATAGTAAAGGCAATATAGTGCAAGTCTATAGGTAAAATCAAACTCAATGGAGAGAAACTTAAATCAATCCCACTGAAAGCAGGGATAAGGCAAGGCTACCCACTCTCTCCATATTGTTTTAACGTAGTACTTAAAATCCTAACTAAAGCAATAAGACAACTAAAGTAGGTCAAGTGGCTACAAATTAGAAAAGAAGAGGTCAAAGTTTCACTATTCCCAGATGATATGATAGTATATTTGAGAGACCCCAAAAATTCAACCAGAGAACTCCTTCAGCTGATGAACACCTTCAGCAAAGTGACAGGATACAAAATAAACTAAAAAAAAAAATCAGAAGCTTTCCTGTATACCAAAGACAAAAAGGCTGAGAAAGAAATCATGGGAACAACACCCTTCACAACAGACACTAATAACATAAAGTACCTTGGCATAACTAACCAAGCAAGTGAAAGACCTGTTTGAAAAAAACAAAAAACAAAAAACAAACAAACAAAAAAACTTCAAGTCTCTGAGGAAAGAATTTGAAGTTGGTAGTAGAAGATGGGAAGATCCCCCATGCTCATGGATTAGTAGGATTAACATCATGAAAATGGCCATTCTGCCAAAAGCAATCTACAGATACAATGCAAATCCCATCAAAATTCCAACACAATTCTTTTTTTACTCTTTTTTTCTTAATTACACTTTATTCACTTTGTATCCCCCCATAAGCCCCTCCATCCTCCCCTCCTAATCCCATTTCCCATCTCCCTTCTTCACGCATGCCTCTCCCCAAGTCCACAGATAGCGGAGGTCCCCCTCTCCTTCCTTCTGATCTTAGTCTATCAGATCTCATTAGGAGTGGCTGCATTGTCATCTTCTGTAGCCTGGTAAGGCTGCTTCCCCCTCAGGGGGAGGATATCAAAGAGCAGGCCAATCAGACTATGTCTGAGGCAGTCCCCCTTCCCATTACTTTGTAACCGACTTGGACAATAAACTGCCATGGGCTACATCTGAGCAGAGGTTCTAGGCTATCTCCATGCCTGGTACTTGGTTGGAGTGTGAGTCTCTGGGAAGAACCCTGTGTTCAAATTTTCTGGTTCTGTTGCTCTCCTTGTGGAGTTCCTGTCCTCTCCAGATCTTACTATTCCCCACTTCTTACATAAGATTCCATGCACTGTAACCAACAGTTGACTATAAGTCTCAGTATCTGCTTTGATAGTCTGCAGGGCATAGCCTTCCAGAGTCCCTCTGTGGCAGGTTCCTAATTTTTTTTCTGTTTTAATCTTCTGGTGTCCATCCTCTTTGCCTTTCAGGATGGGGATTGAGCATTTTAGTCAGAGTACTCTCTCTTGATTAGTTTCTTTAGATGCACAGATTTTAGTAGGTTTATCCTATATTATATGTCTATATGACTGAGTATATACCGTGTGTGTCTTTCTGCTCCTGGGACAGCTAACTCAGGATGATCCTTTCCAGGTCCCACCATTTATCTGCAAATTGCATGATTTCCTTATTTTTCATTGCTGAGTAATATTGCATTGTGTAGATGTACCAAAATTTCTGCATCCATTCTTCAGTTGAGGGGCATCTGGGCTATTTCCAGCTTCTGGCTATTACAAATAAAGGTGCTATACACATGGTCGAGCAAATGAACTTATTGTGTACTTGAGCCTCTTGCGGATATATGACTAGGAGTGGTATTGCTGGGTCTTGAGGAAGTGCTATTCCTAGTTGTCTGAGAAAGTTCCATATTGATTTTCAGAGTGGTTGTACAAGTTTACATTCCCACCAGCAGAGGAAGAGGGTTCCCCTTCTTAGGGTTGTTTGATTTGCATCTCTCTGATGCCTAAGGATGTTGAGCATCTCTTTAAGTGTTTCTCTGCCATTCGATATTCTTCTACATAGAATTCTCTGTTTAGCTCTGTTCCCCATTTTTTAATTGGATTACTTGGTTTGCTGATTTTCAGCTTTTTTGGTTCTTTTTACATACTGGATATCAGCCTTCTGTCAGATAAAGGTTTCATGAAGATTTTTTCCCAATCTGTAGGCATTCATTTTGTTTTGATGACGGTGTCCTTTGCTTTCCAGAAGCTTTTCAGTTTCATGAGGTCCCATTTATTGATTATTGCTCTTAGGAACTTGTCTCCTGTACCAATGAGTTCTAGGGTCTTCCCCACTTTTTCTTCTAACTGATTTAATGTGTCTGGTTTTATGTTGAGGTCTTTTATCCACTTGGACTTTAGTTTGTGCAGGGTGGTAAGTATGGATTTATTTGAATTTTTAAACATGTAGACATCCAGTTAGACCAGCAGTATTTGTTGAATATGCTATCTTTTTTCCATTGTATGGTTTCGGCATCTTTGTCAAAGATCAGGTGTCCATAATTCTGTGGGTTTATTTCTAGGTCTTCTGTTCGGTTCCATTGATCCACCATTCTGTTTCTATGCCAGTACCATGCAGTTTTTATTACTGTTGCTCTATAGTACAGCTTAAGATCAGGGATTGTGATACCTCCAGAAGATCTCTTATTGTAGAGGATTGTTTTAGCAATTCTGTGTTTCTTGTTATTCCATATGAACTTGAAAATTTTTCTTTCCAGTTCTGTAAAGAATTGTATTGGTAATTTTGTGGGTATTGCTTTGAATCTGTAGATTGATTTTGGAAAGATGGCCATTTTTGCTATGTTAATCCTCTCAAGCCATGAGCATGGGCATTATTTTGATCTGGTATATTCTTCTAATTCTTTCTTCAGAGATTTGAAATTTTTTTCATACAAGTCTTTGCCTTGATTGGTTAGGGTTACACCAAGGTACTTTATGCCATTTGTGGCTATTGTGAAGGGTGTTGTTTCCCTATTTTCTTTCTCAGACCTTTTTTCTTTTGTGTACAGGATGGCTACTGATTTTTTTGAGTTGATTTTGTATCCGGTCACTTTGCTGAAGGTGTTTATCAGTTGTAGATGTTCCCTGGTAGAGTTTTTGAGGTCACTCAGGTATACTATCAAATCATCTGCAAGTAGTGATAATTTGACTTCTTCCTTTCCAATTTGTATCCCCTTGATCTAATTCAACTGTTTTATTGCTCTAGCAAGGACTTCCAGAACTATGTTGAAGAGATATGGAGAGAGTGAGCAGCCTTGCCTTGTCTCTGATTTCAGGGGGATTGCTTTAAGTTTCTCCAACACAATTCTTTAGAGACCTTGAAAGAAAAATTCTCAACTTCATATGGAGAAGCAAAAATCCCAGAATTTCCAAAATGATCCTGTACAACAGAATGTCTAAAGGCATCTCCATCTTTGATCTCAAGCTTTATTTCAAAGCAATAGTAATAAAAACTGCATAGAAACAGGCTAGAGTATCAAAGGAATTGATTGGAAGTTCCAGAAATAAACCCACACACCTATCAGTACTTGTTTTTTGACAAAGAAGCAAAAAAACATTCAATGGAAAAAAAGACAGCAACTTCAACAAATAGTGCTGGTCCAACTGGATGTATACAGCCAGAAAATGCAAATAGATCAATGTTTATCACCCTACACAAGACTAAACTCTAAGTGGATCAAAGACCACAACATAAAACCAGATACACTAAACTGGTTAGAAGAAAAATTGGGGAAGAGCCTAGAACTCACTGGCACAGGAAACAACTTCCTGAGCAGAACACCAACATCACAGGCTCTAAGAGCAGCAATCAATAAATGGGACCTCATGAAATTGATAAGCTTCTGTAAAGCAAAAAGACACTGTCATTAGAATAGTACTACAGCCTACAGATTGGGAAAGGATCTTCACAAACCCAATATCTGACAGGAGGCTTACATCCAGAATATATAAAGAACTAAAGAAGTTAAAGAGCCATAAATCATGCAATGCAATTAAAAATGGTATAAGGAACTAAACAGAGAGTTTTCTGTAGAGGAATATAGAATGGCAGAGAAACACTTAAAGAGATGCTCAACAGCCTTCACCATCAGAGAGATAGAAATCAAAACTACCCTTAGTTTTCACCTTACACACATCAAAATGGCTAAGATCAAAAACTCAAGTTGACAACACATGCTAGAGAGATTGTGGAGAAACCGGAACACTCCTCCCTTATTGGTGGGAATGTAATCCAGTACAACCGCTTTGGAAATCAATCTGGATCTTTCTCAGACAATTAGGAATACTGCTTTCTCAAGATCCAACTATATCACTCCTAGGCATATATCCAAAGGATGCTCAAGTACACAAGGATATTTTCTCAACCATATTCGTAATAGCCAGAACCTGGAAATAACCGAGATGTCCATCAATGGAGGAATGGATACAGAAATTGTGGTACATATACACAATGGAATAATACTCAGCAATTAAGGCCAAGGAAATCGTGAAATTGGCAGGCAAATTGTGTGAACTAGAAAATATCATCCTGAGTTAGGTATCTCAGAAGGAGAAAGACACACACAGTATATACTCACTTATAGATATTAGACCTATAAGAAAGGATAAACATACAGAAAACTGAACACCTAAAGAGGATAAACAAGAAAGAGATCATGGGGTTAGATGATCAATCCTCACTTTGAATAACAAAGGGGAGGGACATTGGATGTAGGAGAATTCAAGTCATAGGACAGGAGCCTACCAAAGAATGCACAAGTGTGGCTCAGTATTTAAATGTGTAAGGGGAACAGGGACTATTTCTTTTTTTTTATTAGTTACATTTTATTAACTCTGTATCCCGCTCCCTCATTCCCTCCCAATCCCACCCTCCCTCACTCATTACCTTCCTGCCCCTTTCGAAGTCTACTGATAGGGAAGGACCTCCTCACATTTCATCTGACCCTGTTTCATCAGGTATTTTCAGGGCTGTCTGAAACGTCCCATTTGTGGCCTAACAGGCTGCTCCTCCCTTGGGGGGTGGGAAAGTTAAAGGACCTGCCATTGAGTTCATGTCAGAAATAATACTTGTTCGCCTTACTAGGGTACCCACTTGGTTAATGAACTACCACGGGCTACATCTGAGCACAGGTTCTAGGTTATATCCATACACGGTCCTTGGTTGGAGAAACAGTCTCATATAAGACCCCTGTGCCCAGATATATTTGGTCCTTGGTCCTTGTGGAGCTCCGATCCTCTCCACGTCATACTAACTCCCCCTTTTTCATATGATTCCCTGCAATCTGCCAAAGGTTTGGTTATGATTCTTAATATCTGCTTTGATACAGTGCTAGGTAGAGTCTTTCAGAGGCCCTCTGTGGTAGGCTCCTGTCCTGTTGTTTGTTTTCTCCTCCATCCAATGCCCATCGCATTTGTCTTTCTAAGTGAGGATTGATCATCTTACCCTGAGTCTTCTTTCTTGTTTATCTTCTTTAGGTGTATAAATTTAATTATGCTTATCATGTCTATATAAGTGGGTATATACAATTTGTGACTTTCTCCTTCTGGGAGACCACACTCAGAATGATCTTTTCATTTTTCTTATTTTTTTTTATTTTTAAATAATTTTATACATTCACTTGTATCCCAGCTGTAGCCCTCTCCTTCTTTCCTTCCCAATCCTCCCCTCCCTTCCTCATCTCCTCCATGCCCTTTTCTGAGTCCACTGAGAGAGGGTGTTCTCCTCTCCTTCTATCTGGCCCTAGCTTATCAGTTATCTTCAGGATGGTTGCAATGTCCTTATCTGTGGCCCAGCAAGGCTGCTCCTTCCTCGGGGGGTGGGTAGAGCAAGCTCAATGAGCCAGATATATTGTTCATGTCAGAAACAATTTCTGGCTTCCTTATTAGTGAACCTACTTGCATACTGAGCTACCATGGGCTATGTCTGAGCAGGGATTGTAGGATATATCCATGCATGGTCCTTGGTTGGATAAACAGTCTCAGAGAAGACCCCTATGCCCAGATATATTTGTACCTTTGGTGGCTCCCTAACCCTTCTAAGTTATACTAATTCCTCCTTCCTTCATATGATTCCCACACTCTGCTGAAGGCTTGGTTATGGGTCTCAGAATCTGCTTTGATACACTGCTAGGTAGAGTCTTTCAAGTGCCTTCTCTGGTAGGTTACGGTTACTTGTTTTCTCCTACTTTCAATGTCCATCCCCTTTGTCTTTCTAGATGAGAACTGATCATCTTACCCCTGGACCTCTTTCTTGTTTATCTTCTTTAGGTGTACATATTTTAGCATGTTTATCCTCTCTTATATGTCTAGTACACACTTGTAAGTGAGTATATACCATGTGTCTCTTTCTGCTCCAGGGATATCTCACTCAGGATGATTTTTTTTTCTAGATCCCACCATTTGCCTGCAAAATTCATGACTTCCTTGTTGTTAATTGCTGAGTAGTATTCCATTGTATAAAAGTACCACAATTTTTTTATCCATTCCTCCATTGATGGACATGTAGGTTATTTCCAGGTTCTGCCTATTACGGATAAAGCTGCTACAAACATAGTTGAGCAAATGTCCTTGTTGTGTACTTGAATGTCTTTTGGATATATGCCTAGGAGTGGTATAGCTGGATCCTGAGGTAGCATTATTCCTAATTGTCTGAGAAAGCACCAGATTGATTTTCATAGTGGTTGTACCAGTTTACAATCTCACCAGCAATGGAGGAGTGTTCCAATTTCTCCACAACCTCTCCATCATGCGTTGTCTCTTGAATTTTTGATCCTAGCCATTCTGACAGGTGTAAGGTGAAATCTCAGCATCGTTTTGATTTGTGTCTCTCTGATGGCTAGGGATGTTGAACATCTCCTTATGTGTTTCTCTGCCATTCTATATTCTTTTACAGAAAAATCTCCATTTAGATCCATACCCCATTTTTTAATTGGGTTGCCTGTATTGTTGCCTTTTTACTTCTTTATATATTCCAGATATCAGCCCTCTGTCAGCTATTGGGTTTGTGAAGATCCTTTTCAAGTGTGTAGGCTATCGTTTGATTCCACCGACAGTATCCTTTGCTTTAGAGAAGCTTTTCAGTTTCATGAGGTCCCATTTATTGATTGTTGCTCTTAGGATCTGTGCTGATGGTGTTCTGTTGAGGAAGTTGATTCCTGTTCCAAATGAGTTCCAACTGATTTAGAGTATCCGGTTTTATATTGAGGTCTTTGATCTACTTGGACTTTAGTTTTCTGAAGGGTCTTAAATATGGATCTATTTTCATTTTTCTGAATGTAGGCATCCAGTTGGACCAGCACCATTTGTTGAAGATGCTGTCTTTTTTTTTTTTTTTTCCATTGAATAGTTTTGGATTCTTTGTCAAAGATCAAATATTCATAGGTGTGTGGGTTTATTTCTGGGTCTTCTATTCAGTTTCATTGATCCTCCTTTCTGTTTCTATTCCAATACCATGTCATTTTTATTACTATTGCTCTGCAGTACAGCTTGCGATCAGGCATGGAGATACCCCCAGATGATCTCTTGTTGTACTGGATCGTTTTGGAAATTCTGGGTTTTTTTGTTTCTCCATATAAAGCTGATAATCTTTTTTTCAAGTTCCGTAAATAATTCTTTTGATATTTTGTTGAGAATTGCTTTGAATCTCTAGATTGCTTTTGGCAGGATGGCCATTTTCACAATGTTAATCCTACCAATGCATGAGCACGAGAGATTTTTCAATCTTCTTCAATTTCTTTTTTCAAGACTTAATGCTTTTTTTCAAACAAGTCTTTCACCTGCTTGGTTAGAATCACCCCAAGATACTTTATGTTCTTAGTGACTATTCTGAAGGGTGTTGTTTTCCTGAATTCTTTCTTGTCCCTTTTGTCTTTGGTATACTGGAGGGCTTCTGATTTTTTTGAGTTGATTTTGTATCCTGCCACTTTGCTGAAGGGGTTTATCAGCTGAAGGGTCATGTATACTATCATATCATCTGCAAATAGTGATACTTTGACCTCTTCTGTTCTAATTTGTATCACCTTGATCTCATTTATTTGTCTTATTGCTTTAGCTAGGACTTCAAGTACTATGTTGAAAAGATATGGAGTGAGTGGGCAGCCTTGCCTTGTCTCTGACTTTAGTGTGATTGATTTAAGTTTCTCTCCATTGAGTTTAATGTTGGTTACAGGCTTGCTGTATATTGTCTTTACTATTTTTAGGTATGTGCCTTGCATTCCTTATCTCTCCAAGACTTTAACTATGAATGGGTGTTGAACTTTAAAATGCTTTTTCGGCATCTAAGGAGATGATCTTGTGGTTTTTCTCCTTCAGTTTTTTTTATGTGGTGGGTTACATTGATGGATTTCCATACATTGAACCACCCTTGCATGCCTGGGATGAAACCTACTTGGTTATGGTGGATGATATCTTTGATGTGTTCTTGTATTCGGTTTGCAAGTATTTTATTGAGTATTTTTGCATCCATGTTCATAAGAGAGATAGATCTGAATTTCTCTTTTTTTGTTGGGTCTTTGTGTGGTTTAGGTATCAAGTTGACTGTGACTTCAGAGAATGTGTTTGGTAATGTTCCTGCTGTTTCTATTTTTGGAATAGTTTGGAGAGAATTTTAGTTAGCACTTCTTTGAAGGTCTGGTAGAAATCTGCCCTACAAACATCTGGCACGGGGCTTTTTTTGGAAGGGAGAATGTTGATGATATCTTCTATTTCCTTGGGGGATATAAAACTATTCAATCTTTCTACCTGATTTTGACTTAATTCTGGAAGATGGAATATATCATAAAAATTGTCTATTTCTTTTAGATTTTCAAATTTTGTGGCATATAGGCTTTTGTAGTACTCCTTAGTGATTGTTTGGATTTCCTCAATGTCTGTAGTTATGTCCCCCTTTTCATTTCTGCTTTTGCTGATTTGCATAGTTTCTCTCTGCCTTTTAGTTAGTTTATCTAAAGGTTTGTCTATTATGTTGATTTTCTTAAAGAACCAGCTCTTGGTTTCATTGATTCTTTGAATTGTTTTATTTGTTTCTAATTTATTGATTTCAGCCCTGAGTTTGATTATTTCTAGATGTTTGCTCCTCTTGGGTGTATTTGCTTTTTTTTTTTCCTAGTGCTTTCAGTTGGGCCATTTAAGTTGCTTGTATGAGATGTCACAAATTTCTTCTTGAAGGCACTTAGTGCTATGAATTTTTCTCTGAACACTGCTTTCATTGTGTCCCATAAATTAGGGTATGTTGTACCTTCATTTTCATTGAATTCTAGGAAGTCTTTAATTTATTTCTTTATTTCTTCCTTAACCCAGCTGTCATTGAGCGGCAAGTTGTTCAGTTTCCATGTGTGTGTAGGCTTTTTTCTAATTTCATTGTTGTTGATGTCCCTGGTGGTCAGATAGAATACAGGGGCTTATTTAAAACTTCTTGTATCTATTGAGGTTTGCTTTGTGATCAACTATACGGTCTATTTTGGAGAATGTTCCATGAGGTGCTTCAAAGAACTTTTGAGTTCGGTTGAAATGTTCTGTAGACATCTATTAAGTTCATTTGATTTAGGACCTGTATAAGTGCCTTTATTTCCCTATTTGGCTTCTATCAAATGATCTGTCCCTTGGTAAAAGTGGGGGGTTGAAGTCTCCCAGTAGTAAGGTGTTAGGATTGATATGTGATTTAAGTATTAATAATGTTTTATTTATGAATGTAGATGTTCTTTTATTTGTGGCATAGATGTTCAGAATTGTGATGTCCTCTTGCTGGATTTTCCCTTTGATGAGAATGTAGTGTCTCTCCTCATCTTTTTTGATTAATTTTGGTTGAAAGTCTATTTTATTAGATATTAGGATAGCTAACCTAGCTGGTTATCTGGGTCCATTTGCTTGAAAAACATTTTCCAGCCCTTTACTCTGAGGTAGTGTTTATCTTTGTTGCAGAAGTGTGTTTCTTGGATGCAGCAGAATTTTGGATTCTGTTTTTGTACCCATTCTCTTAGTCTGTGTCTTTTTATTGGAGAGATGATCCATTGATATTGATAGAAAATAGTGACCAATGAACATTAGTTCTTTTTTATTGTGGAGTTGGTAGTTTTACTGTGTTTCATTGCTTGTTTTCTTTTAATTTTTTTGGGATATTATCTGTATGCTATGCTTTCTTGGGTGAAGTTGTTTTCATTGGATTGGAGCTTTCCTTGTATTTTATGTAGGGCTGGTTTGCTGTGTAGATATTGCATGAAGTTAGTTTTGTGACTGAATATTTCTTTTCTCCATCTATATTGATTGAAAGCTTTGCAGGGTATAGTAGTCTGGGTTACCACCTGTGGTCTCTTAAAGTCTGCATGACACCTGCCCGGGCCCTTCTGGCATTCATATTTTCTGATGAGAATTCCAGTGTGATTCTGATAAGTCTGCCTTTATGTGTTACTTGGCATTTTTCCCTTCCTGATTTTAATATCTTTTCTTTGTTCTGTAGATTAAGTGTTTTGACTATGATGTGACATGAGGACTTTCTTTTTTGGTCTAGTCTATTTAGTGTTCTGTAGGCCTCTTCTCTATTTATGGACATCTTTAAGTTGGGAAAATTTTCTTCTATGATTTTCTTTAATATATTTTCTGGACCTTGGAGCCTGGAGTTTTCTTTTTCATTGATTCCTATTATTCTTAGATTTTGTCCTTTCATGGCGTTCTTGATTTCTTGGATATTTTGTGTTTGTGACTTTACTGATTTTACTTTTTTCTTTGAGGGAAGTATCAATTTCTGAGAGTGTATCTTCAGCTCCAGAGATTCCCATTTCCATCTTTTGTATTCTGTTGGTGATGCTTTCCTTTGTGGTTCCTGATATGTTCTCTAAGTTCTTCAGCTCCATGGTTTTCTCAGTTTGTGTTTTCTTTATTGAGTCTAATTCTGTTTTCATGCCTTGCACCATTTCCTTCATCTCTTTGAATGTGGATTCCTGTCTCTCTGATGATTTCTCTTTTTTTTTCATTTCCTCTCTATATGCCACTAATTGTATCTCTACTTGTGCCTCTATTTGTCTATATTTGCTTGTGTTTCTTTGAGAATTTTGTTCATTTCCTCTTTCTTCGCCTCCAATTGATTGGCGAAATCTTTGATATATTTGTTCAATTCTTCTTTAACTGTCTGAAATTGTATGATATTGCCCTGAGATATTTGTTTGTTTCCTCTTTATGAGCCTCAAATAATTGGGGAAGCATAGCTTTAAAGTCATTTTCCTGTGTTTCAGATAAATTAGAGTATCCATCAATTTTGGGGGTTACTTGTGAAGCCATGATGTTCTGATTTATGCTGGATGTGTTCTTTCGACTACCCCTCGCCATTGACTTACCTGTAACCTTCACTCTTTGTTTCTAGATTCTGCAGTTAAGATTGGTACTGTCTCTCTCTGGCATCTGGAGAGTTCTTCAGGAAGCTGAGAGAGGTCCTGTGGCATCAGCCTATGAGTTGGTGTTTTAGCTGTACCTTTGGGAGGAACTTCCATGGGCACAAAAGGGAAAATGTGAGCACGTGTGTGTGTGTGTGTGTGTGTGTGTGTGTGTGTGTGTGTAAGTGTGCCTCGAAGGATAAAGTGATAGAGAATGTTGAACCCTTGAGTGTGTGGGATGCACTCTGCCTTGCAGACTTCTAGGGGGTTACTTTGTGCATGTGCTGTAGATGTAGCAGGTACTGGTGATAGTCACAGTGCAATTTCCAGTGTTATCTGCCTTAACTCCTCAGTTGGACCTGCCGAGCAGGGGCTTCAATTTCCCAAGAGACCTTGTGTTTTCCACAGTGGGTGTGTGTGTGGGAGGGGTACAATGCCTGGCTTCTAGTTTAGAAGGATCCTGGATCTGGGGCTGTGCAGACACCTAAGTGTGCACTCACTCTCAAGCAGGTCACATCAGCAAGGATTGGGGTATCCTGGCCCTCTACTCTCTGGTTTTGCCCTGCTTGGTCTTATGCGGGAGGACTGACACTCTGCCAGCTCAGTGCTGCTGCAGCTTCCAGGTTAGGAAGTCCAGCTGTAGCTGGAGACTGGGATGCCTGTCCAGATGTCTTCTGGGAAGTCCTGGGGCCCTGCACTGTGCACTCCAGGCCTGGGAGTCCCAGCGCCTGGTGTGCTTTGCTTGTATGGCGGGTCTGCTGGGCTTTGGTGGGTATATAGTGTATTATCTGTCACCGAGGGTTTGGACAAGCCGTATAGTCAGTGGCTGATATACCCTGTGGATTTAGTATGGCGGCTAGCAGACCCAGGACCCTGGGAGGATGGTGACCCAGATCTGGGACTCCAAGTTAGATACAGATGGCAGATGGGACTAAGGAGATAGGAACCCCACCTCAGCCACTGCAGTCCTCAGGCAGTGAGCTCTGAGCTGAGAATCTCTCGGTGAGCCAGCTGTGCCGAGGAAAAGGGAGGCTCGAAAAGGGGGAATGCCAGGAGATCAAAGGATCTTTTCTCTCCTTTCCCAAATAAGTCCATGGGTGGCCGGAGACTAAAGTTCTCATCTTGTGCAGTGTTCCCTGTCATTTAGAAAGCCTCATCATCATTTCCCTCACTTAAGAAGTCCTTCCATTCACCAACGCAGGCAGTTCAGCTCCTCTGCAACTCAGAAACTGTGCATGCTAGTCGCCATCTTGGTTCTGCCACCAACAGGGACTTTTTCTGACACGAACTCAATGACTGGCTCTTTGACCCCCTTCCCAGGGAGTAGCAGCCTTGCTAGGCCACAGAGGAGGACATTTCAGCCAGGCCAGAGATACCTGATAAGCTAGGATCAGATGGAAGGAGAGGAGCATCTCCTTTATCATTAGACTTGAAAAGGGGCAGGGAGGAGATGAGGGAGGGAGTGTAGGATTGGGAGGGAATGAAGGAGCAGAATACAGCTGGGATACAAAGTGAAAAAACTGTAGCTAATATTAAAAAAATAAAAAAATTTTGAAATAATGAGGCATTTTCAAATGCTTAGTGAAGTAAGAATGGGGGAACTCTGTTATCTCATATACTCCATGTACTAAATAACTTTGAAAAGTTCATTAGGCAGTTAATATACCACAAGACATGGTGGTACATTTTGTATATTTTATAGAACACCTTTTAAATATGTATTAAGGTGACTTTTAAATATATGTTTCATTCTTAGTCTTTAGAATCTAAACCAAGCACTAAGAAAATTCTTTCATGTGTCCAATACGATCTGAAAGAACGTGTGACATGAGCATATGGCTAAGTATACTTACATTGAGACTGGTATAGACTTATACTAGACATATACAAGAATCTTATATGGTATTGAGCACAAAATGATTTCTAATTACATATAAACTTTTATTCCATATTGTCTCAGAAAATATAAAGAAGCTTAGAAAGATATAACCATTTAGAAAAAAAAACAGAATATATTTAAAATATAACAGCTTTGTCTCCAGATATTTTTGTCTAATAAAATAAAATATGAAAAATAGAGAATTACTCAGCTTCAGGGTTCAATGATTAGTAATTCAATTATTCTTTTATCCAGTCTTTAAGACAACATTCAAAGTGTCACTTTCATAAAAAAAATGTTGTCTCTATTTTTATATTACTATGATAACCCAGAGAATTTAATAAGATTATTTCATTATGGTACTGTTGTAATTGTGCATGGAATCATGTAAAGGAAGACAACAGTATAATATAATCTTTCTATACATACTAGATGTTTTTTATGAAAATCTAAGTATTGTATTTAAAAACCTACAAAAGGTTATATAGCACTTAAGTTTCAAATTCCACTCCTAAAATATTTTCTTTTTAAAACTCATTTTCAGATTTTAGTATCTCTTTAAGTGTTTCTCTGCCATTCTTTATTCTTCTACAGAGAATTCTGTTTAACTCCATGCCCTGTTTTTTAATTGGATTGCGTGACTTATTACCTTTTAACTTTTTTAGTTCTTTATATATTCTGGATATCAGCCCTCTGTCAGATATAGGGTTGGTGAAGATCCTTTTCCAGTCTGTAGGCTGTCGTTTTGTTCTGATGAAGATAAACAAGAAAGAGGACCCGGAGGAAGATGGTCAATCCTCACTTAGAAAGACAAACAGGATGGACATTGAAAGTAGGCGAAAACAAATAACAGGCCAGGAGCCTACCACAGAAAGCATCTGAAAGACTCTACCTAGCAGTGTATTAAAGCAGATGCTGAGACTCATAATCAAACTTTCCTTCGGCAGAGTTCAGGGAACCATATGAAAGAAGAAGGATTTAGTATGACCTGGAGAGAACAGGAGCTCCACAAAGACCAAATATATCAGGGCACAGGGGTCTTCTATGAGACTGTTTATCCAACCAAGGACCATGTATGGATATAACCTAGAACCCCTGCTCAGATATAGCCCATGGTAGCTCAGTATCCAAATGGGTACCCTTGTAAGGGGAACAGGGACTATTTCTGATATGAACTCAATGGCTGGCTCTTTGACCTCCCCCCCCCCCAGGGAGGAGTAGGCTTCTTGGACACAGAGGAGAACATTGTAACCAGTTCTGATGATACCTAATAAGCTAGGGTCAGATGGAAGGGGAGGAGGTCCTCCCCTATCAGTGGACTTGGAAAGGGGCAGGGAGGAGATGAGGGAGGGTGGAATTGGGAGGGAATGAGGAAAAAGACTATGGCTGGGATACAAAGTAAATAAGCCGTGATTAATATAAAAAAATGAAAATTATAAAAAAATCAGTTTTACAGGTAAAAACACTAAATAGAATAAACCATAAGATTATTTCCTCTGGTGATTGTCTGGAATATACCTATTAACATTAGTCCAAGATAAAATGTTTTATCAGTAGTAATTTTAGAATATATGTTTAAAATTATTTGTAAATATATAAGAAAATATTCTGAAATAAAATATTCTGTCTTAGTTTTCTTGTTGCTGTGATAAACTATATGGCAAAATCTCTTTAAGAGAAACATATTTTATCTGAATTTTTAGTTCCAAGATTCATGATGGCAAGGGAGTCAAGGAATCAGAATTTTGAAGAACCTGGTCCCCTTGCATATTCAGTAGGGACAAAGAGAGCAATGAATGATTTTGCTCAGCTTACTATTTTGATGCAACTCAGGGAATAATTCACAATTTTAGGATGAGTCTCCCTCTCCCTCTCTCGCCCTTACCCTGGCTCAATTAACCTAATCAACACAGTTTCTCTCTAGCATATAAGAAATCTAAGTAATTCCTCACAAATGTGTCTGGAGGAAAAACAAACAAACAAACAAACAAACACTACCGAACCCTCATTGAGTAGAATGAGTATGTTGTGAATGGTCGGGCTTCCCTTACTGGACTATTTGAATATACAACAAATAAAAATTTACTATAACCTCAGGGTTTCGTTCACAGTTACAGGCATTTGATGATTATCACTACCTTTATTTCCATTTTATTTTATTTGTTGCCTTATAAAGCTCAGATATCACTTACCTACAAAGAAAGAGAGGGGAAATAACATAATTCAGTATAAATAGCAAGCCTCAATTCTCAGTACAAATTATTTATTTCACATTTAACATATAAAGAGCATATTTTTACACTTTTTAGAGAAATTTTTGATCATCTAATTATGCTTAGCTAAGTGACTAGAATCAAAGGGTAAACTTAGTTCTTATTCTGAGGCAAAATAATGATTATGTTTGACATTGTTCTTAGTATATTTGTAGTTTCTTTGACATCAGAGTGTGAATATATAGTAAGACATGCCAGGTTTTTCTGATCTTTTGGAGTTTATAGTCTATTTGACAAAACAAATAGTATGCAAATGAACATCATAATGCCAGATGCTCATGTCCATCATGATGCTTCAAAACAAGATGTTTTTCTTTCCCCTTTGAAAAGATATCTTCTGGTTAGAAACTATTTTACAAAAGGGACAAAATGAGCTAAAGCCGAACACAATAAGCTAGTTTTCTATAACTGTCTTCAGTGGAATCCAGAGAAACAATTCTAAAGTTGGTACACAAGTATACTGCAGTTGCGTAAAAACAGTAAGGCTGGTGGTTTTCAGGCTTTTCAACACTAGAGTGAATAGGAGGTTCAACATAAAGGAGATAATAAAAAAATCCTTTCATGCTAGATTAAAATTGAACACATCAGCACAAAGTCATTTTAACTTTATTTAATACGGTTGGATATGTGTGCATAGAAATAATTTTCAATAATTTTTTTTCTCTTTTTATTGAAAATAAAAAATTTTTAACACAATGTATAATGATTATGGTCTCCCTTCCCAACATTTTCTCCATGATCTTTCCTACCTTCCATCTGCATGCACATATTTCTCTCTCTCCTTAGAAAACAAACAGGAAATCTAAAAGTAAAATAAAATGAAATGAAATGTAAAACAATTTAAATGGGACAAAGCAAACAAAACCAAAGAAAGAGCACACACAAAAAAATATAAGTACATACAGATACACACATATTTGCACACACAAGAATCCCATAAAAAAACACAAACAGAATCATAATATATATGAAAAGGAGCTGAAAGAGTTAAAAATAAAAATTACATATCATAATATGGAAAGCATCTTTGAAAATGACTAGGTGGCCACAGCATGAGACTAGAGAGCAAGAGACAAAGGTCAAAAAGAAATACTACATACTGTTCTGCTGCACTAAAGAAGATAGCAATAAAATGACTCCTAACAATATTCTAATAATATTAGTGATCAATGCCTTGCTTAACTATCATCATATGACTATCCTCCTGTAGTAGATGGGAACAAATACAGAGACCCATAGCCAAACAAAGGGCAGAAAGTGGTAGACCTTGGAACACTCTTCTGTAAAGGGGAAGGTAAATGGGATGGCTCTACTGAATCCCTCCACTTAGGGTTCGGGGAACCCAGGAGAAAAAGAGGTTAAAAAATTATGAAGGTTGGTAGTCTACAGTCTTTCCCAGTCTGTAGACTGTCATTTTGTTCAGATGACAGTGTCCTTTGATTTACAGGAGCTTTTCAGTTTCATGAGGTCCCATTTATTGATTGTTGATCTAGAGCTTGTGTTGTTGGTGTTCTGTTCAGGAATTTGTCTCCTTTGCAAATGAGTTCAAGGCTCTTCCACACTATTCTAACAGGTTTAGTGTGTCTGATTTTATGTTGAGGTCTTTGATCCACTTGAACTTAATTTTTTGCAGTGTGATAAATATGGATCTTTTTGCATTTTTCAAAATGTGTATATACAGTGAGACCAGCACCATGTGCTAAAAATACTGTCTTTTGGAAAATTTCCATTTTAGAAAATGGAAATTGTATGGTGTTGGCTTCTTTGTAAATAAACAAGTACCTTTAGGTGCATGGGTATGTTTCTGAATCTTCTATTTGATTCCACCAATCCTCCAGCCTGTTTCTCTGCCAATACCATGCAGTTCTTATTATTGTTGTTCTGTAGTACAGTTTGATATCAGGAATGGAGATATATCTAGACGATCTCTTATTGTAATGGACTGTTTTAACAGTTCTGTTTTTTTTTTTTCATATGAAATTGAGAATTATTCTTTCACGTTCTGTAAGGACTTGTGTTGGTATTTTGATGGAAATTGCATTGAATCTATAGATTGCTGTTGGTGGGATGGCCATTTTCACTGTGTTAATCCTACTGATCCATGAGCATGGGAGCTTTTTCCATCTTCTGATATCGATTCAATTTTTTTTCTTCAGACACTTGAATTTTTTTGTTGTTGTTTTTTAATTTTCTATAGATGTCTTTCACTTGATTGGTTAGAGTCACACAAGGTACTTTATGTTATTTGTGGCTATTGTGAAGGGTGTTATTTCTCTAATTTCTTCCTCTGCCCATTTTTCTTTTGTATACAGGAGGGAGTTTTTTTTTTTTTTTTTTTAGTTAATTTTGTATCTGGGAATTTTTTCCACTCTTTAGACATTTATTTTTAGTTTTATAAATTACAGTTTATTCACATTGTATCTCCATTGTAGCTCTCACCCTCATCCCATCCCAATCCCACCCTCCCCATACCACTCCTCAGTCCACTGATAGAGGAGGTAGTCCTCTACTTCTCTTTGACCCTAGCCTATCAAGTTTTATCTGGACTGGATGCATTGTTTTCCTCTGTGGCCTGGTAAGGCTGCTAAAACTAGCCAATTATTTTAAAAGTCAATTACCCTATAGCCCCTGCATCCAATCCAGAATTGCCAAGACTGTAACTCCTGAGCCTTCCCGCCTTTAACCTTTAAAAACCCAAGGCTTTTGTCTCTCAGGGCTGCTCTTTGCTGACTACAATATAGCCCCAAACCTCTTTCGTTTGCCTCGATATGGTCTCCAAGAGTTTCCATCCGTTGTCTCCCTGGCAATTGGGCCTTCATTGGGCCAAACAGCTGAAGTTGTTTATCACCTGAAGTAGTTCTCTGGTAGAATTTTTGGGGTCACTCACACATACTATCATATCATCTGTGAATAGTGATATTTCTATTTCTTCCCTTCTTATTTCTAGCCTCTCGATCTCCTTTTGTTGTCTTCTTGCTCTAGCAGGATTTCAACCAAAACCTACAGACTGCAAAAGGATCTGTACCAACCCTATATTTGAAAGAGGGCTAATATCAAGAATATATAAAGATCTCAAGTAGTTAAACATGAACAAATCAAGTAATCTAATTAAAAAATGGAGTACAACTCTAAAAAGAGAATTCTCAATAGAGGAATATCAAATGGCAGGGAAACACTTAAAGACATGCTCAACATCCATAGTCATCAGGGAAATGAAAATCAAAATGCCCCTGATATTTCACCTTATACCAAACAGAATGACTAAGATCAAAAACTCAAGATGTCAGAGAGAAGGTGGAGAAAGGGGAACCCATTTCCATTGCTGGTGGGAATGTAAATTTGTACAACCAAATTTTAAATCAATCTGGTGTTTTCTCAGAAAACTAAGATTGGTGCTAATTCAAGGTCCAGCTATGCCACTCCTAGGCATATATCCAAAATATGTTCAAGTATACAATAATGACATTTGTTCAACCATGTTCTTAGAAGGTTTATTTGTAATAGCCAGAATCTAGAAATAATCAAGATGTCCCTCAGTTGAGGAATGGATATAGCAATTATGATACATCTTCACAATGGAATATTTCTCAGAGATTAAATACAAGGAAATCCAAGGATCCTCTAAGTTGGCGGTGACTAGCTTATACCATATATCAGTGGCATAGGATCTGGAACTCTGAAATTGGTGAGTGGAGGAGCAGCTGAAGCCAGAACTTCGACATTGAGCCTTCCTGAGCAAGAGGGGACAAGCCTTGAGCTGGTACCCTTTGAAACCTGGCCACGCATGGCTTTTTCTGGGGCCTGACAGTGGGGAATATTCAATTGTCCTGCACTTCCTCTCACCGCAAATGCCAGCCTCCTTTCTTAATGGAGGCAGCACTGGTTGCCCCAAGCAGGAGCTTCCATTACTGAGACTCAAAAGCAGAAACAGTAATGACCTCCCAGTCCATTGGCCGCTGCAAGCAGCTGTGCCTGACTACCAGTTTTGCTGCTGTGGCAGGCAGCTATATGGGCTTTCCAGGTCTTTGGCTGTGGCTAGATCAAACAAGAGCCTCCATCCTCAGAGACTAAGACAACAGAAGCAGCTGTCCCAAGTACAGATCTTCTAGCCTAGCAGGCACACAGTAGACACCACTGAGCTGACAGATCTCCAAAATAGTCATTTGCCCCTATAAGATCAAATCTGAGAGCAGATAATAGGGGGGAAGGTGTGCTTTCCAATAACTCCTGTGAGCTAGTGAGGGTTCCTTCAAGTGAGTGCATGCAGAGCCCCAGATCCAGGGACCCTCTATACCAGCAGCCAGACATAAGATCCTTCTCCCCTTACTAACACTGT
The DNA here is from genome assembly GCF_907164565.1 of Psammomys obesus. NCBI lineage: Eukaryota > Metazoa > Chordata > Mammalia > Rodentia > Muridae > Psammomys > Psammomys obesus. The sequence continues at coordinate 1,552,540 of NW_026590571.1, read as the reverse complement.
GGGCAACATAGAGATCCTTTGAAAGTATTTTCAACATTGAAGGCCCTGTTTTGTGGGTCTACCAGTGGAGTCCCAGAAAACAATTCCTGGAGTTCAGACAGATCTGAATACCAGGTGGTCAGTAAGACACACCTATAAGCCACTGGTGCCCTGAATACCTGTACATGAGCATTGGAACCAAGGATAACACCAGTATCCACCTCACACACTTAATCTCCACCCTTCCAAGCACACTTACACACACACACACACACACACACACACACACACACACACAAACACACACACACACACACACACACACACACACACACACACACACACTTATGCACATGAGCCTGAGAACTTCCTCCCTTAGCTATAGCTGAAATACCAATATCCACTCTCGAACTGGTGGATCTTTCTCATCTTCCTGAAGACTACTCCAGACACCAGAAACAGACAGACCCAGTCTGAAGTACGGACTCCAAGAACAAATAGCAAAGGTTAAGGAAAAGCAGATGGCTAGAGGTCGGCATAAGAACACATCCAACAAAAATCAGGACTTCACCAGCATCATCACAAATCAATGGATATTTGAACTCACCAGAAACACAAGAAAATGATTTTAATGTTATTCTTATTGACTTATTAGAGGCACATAAAGAAGAAGTGAACAAATCTCTCAAAAAATAGTCACACAATTGGAAGCAAATAAGGAGTAAATGAACAAAGCTCTCAAAGAAATATAGACAAATACAGCCACACAAATAGAGGAACATAAACAGAAAACAAATAAAAAATACACATCATCATGGAAATGCAGGAATACACATTCAAACAGATAAAGGAAATGTTGCATGACATGAAAACATAATTAGAATTAATAAAGAAAACACAAACACAGAAAAACCTAGATCTGGGGAACTTAGAGAAAAGAACAGGAACCACAAAGGTAAGCATCACCAACTGAGTACAAGAGATGGAAGAGAGAATCTCAGGCACTGAAGATACAATTGCAGAAATTGATACATCTCTCAAAGTAAAAGTAAAATTGAAAAAGTTCCAAACACAAAACATCCAAATAATCATGGACACCATGAAAAGACGAAATCTAAGATTAATTGGAATAGATGAAAAAGTAGATTACAGGCTTTAAAGCCCAGAAAATATTTTCAAGAAAATAATAGAAAAGAAAATCCCAACAGAAAGAAAGGTATGCCCATTAACATACAAGAAGCCTACAGAACACCAAATAGACTAGACTAGACCAGAAAAGAAACACATCACATCACATAATAGTCAGAACACTAAATCTACAAAACAAAGAAAGAATATTAAAAGCAGCCAGTGAAAAAAGGTGAAGAAACATATAAAGGTAGACCTATCATAATCACACCAGAACTCTCATCAGAAATTACGAAATCCAGCAAGGCCTGGGCACATGTCATGCAGACTCCAAGATACCACAGATACTAACCCAGATAACAATACTATGCAAAGCTTTCAATGAACATAGATAGAAAAAACAAAATATTACATGAAAAAACTAAACTTAAACAATATCTACACAGCAACCCAGTCCTACAGAAGATACTAGAAGGAAAACTCCAATTCAACGAAATCAACTACACCTAAGAAACACAAGATAGAGATAAAATTACAACAAAAATTTAAAAGAAAAGAATTAATAGTAACACCATCAACTCCATAATAAAAGGAGCTAACATTCATTGGTTAGTATTAGTTATCACCATCAATGGAGTCAACTCTTCAATAAAAAGGCACAGACTAACAGAATGGCTGCGGAAACAACCAACATTCTGTTGCATCCAAGAAACACACCTCTGTAGCAAAGATAAACACTGTATCTGATGAAAGGGCTAGAAAAATGTTTTTCAAGCAAACAGATCCAGAAAATGAGCTGAGGTAGCGATCCTAATATCAAATAAAATAGACTTTCAACAAAATTTAATAAAAATCATGAGGAAGGATACTTCATTCTCATCAAAGAAAAAATTGACCATGAGGACATCAGAATCCTGAACATCTATGCTCTAAAAAAAAGAACACCTGCTTTCCCAAGTGAAACATTATTAAACCTCAGTTCATGCATTGAACCCAACACCTTAATATTTCATTCTCACCAAGGGACTGATAGTCAAGACAGAGGCAAAATATGGAAATAATGAAAATTACCATGGTCCTAAATCAAATGGACCTAATAGATTGCTACAGAACTTTTCACCCAAACTCAAAAGAGTATACCTTCTCAGCACACCATAGAACCTTCTGCAAAATTGACCATATAATTGGACACAATGCCTTAAGAGGTAGAAGAAAATTTAAATAATTCCTTGTATTGTATCAGACAACTATGATCAAAAACTAGACCTCAACAACAACAGAAATAACAAAAAGCCTGCACATGCTTTGAAACTAAACAACTCTCTACTCAACAACAGCTGGATCATGGAAGAAATAAGAAAGAAATTAGAGACTTCCTAAAATTTAATGGAAATGAAGTCACAACTTACCCAATTTTATGGCACACAGTGAAAACAATACTAAGAGGGAAGTTCATACCACTAAGTGCCTTCAGAAAAAAGTTTAGACATCTCATATGAGCAATGTAACAGCACACTTAAAATCCCTAGAAGAAAAGAAGCAGATAAACACAAGAGGAGTAGAAGATTGGAAATAATGAAACTCAGAACTGAAATCAATGACTTAGAAACAAGAAAATAATTCAAAGAATCAATGAAACCAAGAGCTGTTACTTTGAGAAAATAAACAAGATAGACAAACCATTAGCCAAACATACTAAAAGGCAGAGAAAAGCTATCCAAATCAGCAAAAAAAAAAAAAAAAAAAAAGGAGGACATAACAACAGACACTGAGGAAATTCAAACAATCATTAGGTATTACGACAGAAGCTTATATGCCTCAAAATTTGAAAATCTAAATGGATTGGACAATTTTCGTGATAGATTCCATCTACCAAAATTAAATCAAGATCCAGTAAATAGACTGAATGCTCCTATATCCTCCAAGGAGATAGAAGCAGTCATCAAATTTTCCCTTCCAAAAACAGCCCAGGGGAAGATGGCTTCAGTGCAGTATTCTACCAAACCTTCAAAGAAGGGCAAACTCCAATTCTCTTCAAACTATTCCACAAAATAGGAACAGAAAGAACATTACCAAACTCATTATAGGAGACCACAGTAACCTTAATACCTAAGGACCACAAAGACCCAACAAAAAAGGAGAATTTCAGACTCATCACTCCCATGAACACTGACACGAAAATATTCAATACAATACATGCAAACCAAAAAAAAAAAAAAAAGAAAGAAAAAGAAAAAAAAATACTTGCAAACCAAATCCAAGAACATAAATGATATCATCCAACTTGACCAAGTATACTTCATACCAGGCATGCAAGGATCATTCAGTAAGTGGAAATCCATCAATGTAATCAACCACACAAACACACAGAAGGGGAAATAAAACACATGATCATCTCTTTAGATGCTGAAAAATCACTGTACAATGTCCAAAACCCATTCATGTTTAAAGTCTTGGAGAGATCAGGGACACAAGGCATATACCTAACATAGAAAAGAGAATATGCTCAGGTACACAATAAGGACATTTGCTCAACCATGTTTGTAGCAGCTTTATCATAATAGCCAGAGCCTGGAAACAACCCAGATGTCCATCAATAGAGGAATGGATACAGAAATTGTGGTACATTTACAGAATGGAATACTACTCAACAATTAAAAACAAGGAAAGCGTGAAATTTGTAGGCAAATGGTGGGATCTAAAAAAGATCATTCTGAGTGAGGTATCCCAGAAGGAGAAAGACACACATGGGATATACTCACTTATAAGTGGGAACTAGACATATAAAATTGGATAAACATTCTGAAATCTGAACACCTAAAGAAGATAACCAGGAGAGTGGACCCTGAGTAACATGATAAACCCTCACTTAGAAAGACAAATGGAATGGACATTGAATGTTGGAGAAAACAAGTATCAGGACAGGAGCTTACCAGTGAGGGCATCTGAAAGACTCTTCCTAGCAGTGTTTCAAAGCAGGTACTGAGACTCATAACTAAACCTTCCTTGGGCAGAGTGCAGAGAATCCTATGAAAGAAAGGGGAGTTAGTATGCCCTGGAGAGGACAGGAGCTCCACAAAGACCAAATATATCTGTGCACAGGGGTCTTTTGTTAGACTGTATCTCCAAACAAGGACCATGTATGGATATAACCTAGAACCCCTGCTCAGCTGTAGCCCTTGGTAGCTCAGTATCCAAGTGGGTATCCTAGTAAGGAGAACAGGGACTATTTCTGACATGAACTCAATGGCTGGCTCTTTGATCTCCTCCCCTTTCCCCGAGGGAGGAGCAGCCTTGCTAAGCCACAGAGGAGGACTTTGCAGCCAGGCCTGAAGATACCTGATAAGTTGGGTTGGATATAAGAGGAGGAGGTCCTCCCTTATCAGTGGACTTGGAAAGGGGCAGGGAGAAGATGAGGGAGGAAAGGTGGGATTGGGAGGAAATGAGGGAGCGGGATACAGCTGTGATACAAAGTTAACTGTAACTAATATTAAAAAATAAAATTTCAATTAAAAAAAGCCTATAGCCAACATCAAACTAAATGGAGAGGAAGGTAAATCAATCCCACTGAACTCAGGGAAAAGACAGGTCTGCCCACTATCTCTTTAACTCCTCACCACAGTACTTGAAGTCCTTGCTAGAACAATAATACAACTAAAGGAGATCAAGGGGATACAAATCAAAAAGGAAGAAGTCAATGTATCACAATTTTCAGATGATAAGATAGTATACATGAGCAACCCCAAAAATTCAACCCAAAAATTTCTTTCAGCTGATAAACACCTTAGGCAAAGTGACTGGATATAAAATTAACTCAAAGAGATTATGAGCCCTCATTGTATACAAAAGACAAATGGGTTGAGAAAGAAATTTGGGAAACTAAAGCTTCACAATAGCCACTAATAACATAAAATACCTTGGTGTGACTCTAAACAAGCAGGTGAAAGACCTGTTTGAAAAAAATCACGTCTCTGAAAAAAGAAATTGAGAAGCTATCAGGCGATTAAAGATCTCCCATGTTTTTGGATCAGTAAGATTAAGAGAGTGGAAATGCCCATCCTGACAAAAGCAATCTACAGATTCAATGCAATTCCCACAAAAATACCAACACAATTATATATGGAACCTGAAAGAACAATTCGTAATTCCATATGGAAAAATAAAAGCCCAGAATTGCTAAAACAATCCTGTCCAACAACAGATCTTCTGGAGGTATCTCCATCCCTGATCTCAAGCTCTACTATAAAGCAATAGTAATAAAATGTGTGTGGTACTGGCATAGAAAGTGAATGGTGGATTAATGGAATCAAATAGAAGATCCAGATATAAAACCACACGTACGGATACTTGATTTTTGACAAAGAAGCCAAAACCAAACAATGGACAAAAGTTAGCATCTTCAACATATGGTGCTGGTCTAACTGGGTGTCTACATGTAGAAAAATGCAAATAGATCCATATTTATCACCCTGTACAAAACTGAAGTCTAAGTGGATCAAAAACCTCAACATAAAACCAGACACACTAAGCCTCTTAGAATAAAATATTGGGAAGAGCCATGACCTAATTGGCACAGCAGACAACTTCCTGAACAGAACACCAACAGCACAAGCTCTAAGAGCAACAATCAATACATGGGACCTCATGAAACTTAAAACTTTCTGTAAAGCAAAGGACACTGCCATCAGAACAAAACGACAGCATACAGGTTGGGAAAGGATCTTCCCCAGCCCTATATCTGACAGAGAACTAATATCCAGTATATATAAAGGACTCAAAAAAGTTACAAAGCAACAAATCAAGTAATCTAATTTAAAAAATGGGGTACAGAGCTAAACAGAGAATTTTCAATAGAGGAATATCGAACGGCGGAGAAACAATTGAATATATTCTCAATGTCCTTAGTCCTCAGGGAAATGCAAATTAAAATGACTCCAAGATTTCACCTTACACCCCTCAGAATGGCTAAGATCATAAACTCAAGTAAGAACACGTGCATTAGAGGATGTGGAGAATGATGAACCCTCTTCCATTGCTGGTGGAAGTGTACACTTGTATAACCACTTTGGAAATCAATCTGGCACTTTCTCAGACAATTAGAAATACTCCTTCCTCAAGATCTATACCACTCCCAGGCATATATCCACAATATGCTCAAGTATAAAACAAGGACAATTGCTCAACCATGTTCATACGAGCTTTATTCTTATAGCCAGAATCTGAAAACAACCCAAATGTTCCTCAATGGAGGAATGGATAGTTTTGGTATACAATGGAATACTTTTCAGCAATAAAAACGAGGACATCAGGAAATTGGCAGACAAATAATAGGAACTAGAAAAGGTCATCCTAAGTGAGGTATCCCAAAAGTACAAAGACACACATGGTATATAGTCACTTGTAAGTGTATATTAGACATGTAATATAGAATAAACACACTAAAATCTGTATACCTAAAGAAGCTGAACAAAAAGGAGGACCCTGGTTTAGATGATCAATCCTCACTCAGAAAGCGAAACTGGATAGACATCAGAAGAGGGAGAAAACAGGTAACAGTACAGGAGCCTACCACTGAGGGCTTTTGAAAGACTATATACAGCAGGGTATGGAAACACATGCTGAAACCTATAACCAAACTTTGGGCAGAGTGCAAACAATCTTATGAAAGATAGAAAGTGCTGGGTGAGACATGAGCTCTACAAAGAGACCAACAGAAACAAAATTCTAGGTTCAGGAATTTTTTCTGAGACTGATACTCCAACCAAGGTGCATGCATGACGAGGACCTAAAATCACACCTCAGATGTAGCCATGGCAGCTCAGTGTCCAAGTGATTCCCTGGTAAGGGGAGCAGGGGCTATCTCTGACATGAACTAAGTGCCTGGCTCTTTGATCACCTTCCTCTGAGAGAGCAAGTGACAACCTACCACACAACAGAGGAAGACAATGCAGCCAGTCCTGATGGGACCAGATAGGGTCAGAAAGAAGGGGAATAGAACGTCCCCTATTGGTGGACTGGAGAAAGGACATGGAAGGAGAAGAGGGAGATCAGGGGCTAGGGAGGGGGCTAGAGCTGTTATACAGCATGAATAAACTGTAATATATAAAAGCTTAAAATTGCGAGAGCAAGATTGGATGAAAAACACCAAGGCTACAAGGGTTTCCAAGCACAGCAGGACAAATGCACATATAAAATCACAAAAATAGTGGCAATACAGCTTCTCCACCTTTCTGGGTCAGATGGGGTTTCAGTCCTAAGAGGAGAGTAGACATATTCAACATTTTTAATGTATAAGTTTTCCGTAACAGATAACCCCTCACAAATAAACAAAAAAAGTTTATTCTAAAAGAGAGTCACAGAGAAAACACCTTTTTTAAAATTTATTTTTATATTAATTATATATTAATAATAAAAAAGGGAGGTACTCCTCCCCTTCCATCTGACCCTAGCTTATCAGGTCTCATCAGGACTGGCTGCATTGTCCTCCTCTATGGCCTGGCAAGGCTGCTCCCTCATCGGGGGAAGTTGTCAAAGAGCCAGCCACTGAGTTAAAGTCAGAAATAGTCCCTGTTCCCTTATTAGGGAATGCACTTGGATTCTGTGCTGCATGGGCTACATCTGAGCAGGGGTTCTAGGTAATATCAATGAATCGTCCTTGGTTGAAGTATCAGTCTCAGAAAAAAAAAAAACCCTGTGGCCAGATATTTTGGTACTATTGCTATCCTTGTGGAGCACTTGTCCCCACCAGGTCTTACTATCTCTCTTGACTTTCATAAGATTCCCTGCACTTTGCCCAAAGTTTGGTTATGAGTCTCAGCATCTGCTTTGATACACTGCTTGGTAGAGTTTTTCAGAGGCACTCTGTGGGAGGCTCCTGTCTTGTTTCCTGTTTTTTTCCTTCTTCCAATGTCCATCCTGTTTGCCTTTCTGAGTGAAGATTGATTGTCTTACCTAGGGTCATCCTTCTTCCTTGGTTTCCAGAAATAAACCCACACACCTATGGATACTTGATTTCTGACAAAGAAGCTAAAACTATACAATGGAATAAAGTCAGCATCTTCAACAAATAGTGCTGGTCTAACTGGATGTCTACATGTAGAAAAAAAATGTAAATAGATTCATTTTTATCACCCTGCACAAAACTAAAGTCCAAGTGGATCAAAGTCCTCAACATAAAACCAGACACACTAAATCGGTTAGAAGAAAAACTAGGGAAGAGCCTAGAACTCATTGGCACAGGTGTCAATTTCCTGAACACCAACAGCACAGGGTCTAAGATCAACAATTCTTACAAGGGACCTCACAGAACTGAAAAGCTTCTGTAAAGCAAGGTCTTCAAAACAAAACCACAGCCTAGACACTGGGAGAGGATCTTCACCAACAAAGGGCTAACATCCAGAATATATAAACAACTAAAGAAGTTAAAAAAGAAACAAAGCAAGTAATCCAATTAAAAAACAGTTGCACAGAGCTAAACAGAGAATTCTCTGTAGAGGAATATCAAATGGCAGAGAAACACTTAAAGAAAGGCTCAAGTCCTTAGTCCTCAGGCAGAAGCAAATCAAAACGACACTGAGATTTCACCTGACACCCATCAGAATGCCTAAGAGAAAAAACTCAAGTGACAACACATGCTGGAGAGGATGTGGAGAAATGAGAACCCTCCTCCACTGCTGGTGGGAATGTAAACTTGTACAACCACTCTGGAAATCAATCTGGCGTTTTCTCAGACAATTAGGAATGGTGCTTCCTCAAGATCCAGTTATATCACTCCTAGGCATATATCCAAAATATGCTCAAGTACAAAATAAGGACTTTTGTTCAACAATGTTTGTAGCAGCTGTATTCATAGTAACTAGAACCTGGAAAGAACCCAGATATCCATCAACAAAGGAATGGACACAAAAAATTGTTTTAAATTTACACAGTGGAATACTACTCAGTAGCTAAAAACAAGGAAATCATGAAATTTGTAGGCAAATAATGGGATCTAGAAAAGGTAATTCAGTGAGGTATCCCAGAAGCAGAAAGACACACATGGTATATACTCACAAGTGGATACGAGACATATACTATAGAATAAACCTATACAACTCTGTACACCTAGAGAAACCAGGGAAACACCTTTTTAATAAGGACAAGCCCCATGCCTGTAGATAGTCAACACAAAACAAACTCACAGCCATATGTTTAAATATATTTTATGTATATGAATGTTTTTTTTTTGCACATTTATATGTGTTCATCATACTTGTCTTCTTCTCCCAGATGTCAGAATAGGATTTCAGATGCCCTGGAACTAGAGTTACAAATAGTTTTGAGCTGCCATGTTTGTGCTGGGAATCAAGCTTATGTAAGAACAATTGTTCCAGCCATTCAATGAGTTTTTTAATGGTTTAGAATACATGCACAAATTTCTTCTTTTGTAATTTAAGATTTATTTATTTATGCATCTTATGTACATGGTAACCTCATCTGCATTTATATCTGCACACCAGAAGTTAGCATCATACAGTTGTGAGCTGCCATGTGGTTGCTGGCAATTGAACTCAGGACCTTTGGAAGAGCAGTGACTGCGCTTAACCACTGAGCCACTTCTCCAGACCCCATACATAAATTTCTTATCTCCATTCAGATAGATTATTATCAGGAATATCTGTATTGAAAAACTCATTTGTCAATAATTTATTTTCATAATGGAATGGGTACTTCTTAAAGAAGGGATTGGGAAAGAAAATATATCAAGTGAGTCTGTCAATGGCAATTTAATAAATACAGTGTTCCACAAACAATAGAATAAAAGCTCATCAGAGAGACCAATAAGCCAATATAAATATATTTCTGTTGGGGTTTGAATATGAAATATCTCTCAAAAGGATTTGACTACTTTTCCCAAGTTGGAGTTGTTTCCTGGATATGTGGAACCTTCAGAAGCTGGAGCCTTGCTGTAGAAAATTAGACACTGGGAAGTAGCCTTTAGACTGACAGAGATATGTGGCTTCTGGTCTGAGTTCTTTTCTCTTTGCTGCTGAGATGTAATAAGCTACACCATGAGCACCTACTGTCACATCACGGTGGCCTCATATTCACTGAAAATGTGAACCAAAATAAATCTGGTCTCCATAGCATTTTCTTTCACTTATTTTGTCAGAATCAGAAGAAAAGTATTTAAATTAATTTCCAACCATCAAAATCCAGATAAATTGAGAAACACATACACACACACACACACACACACACACACACACACACACACACAAACACAAATGAATAAATTATTAACAGCTATGAATGTTTCCATGCATGTATAAATGAATGATCAAATATTTATGTGAAAAGGAATATTGGCAAAATAGCTCATATAGGGAACAATTTACCTCTCTCTCCGTCCTCAAGAAATTGGAATTAACCACCACACTCATTATACTTCCTGACTGTTCTTAATAATTTTCTTACAAAAAGAACTGTGGCAGAAAACAAGTGGAATGGGATAACCTTATATACAGAGAAACCTGAGAAATACTGTTTTGTCCCAGTGTTGAAGGATAATATCATCAGTGATGTTGTCACATTGATAGCATAGACCCTACATATACTTTGATGAGAGTTATACTCTCCTTCTATAGTCTCCCTCTGAAAATCACATAAGTGTAGTCAAGCAATGAGAGAATATCAGACAAATCTAACATTTCACAAGTAATTTTTAAAATATCAACAAGCATAAAAATTAGAAACATGGGTAACCAGAGTCTCAAGAAACTTGAGTAAGTATAATGTAGCATACTCATTATGACCTTAAGACAGAAAATAACATTTGGTATAAACTAGACAATCTGAATACAATGCATACTTAACAGTGATTTAATAATGTCTACTTTTGTGGTGTAAGACAAACATATAGTATATAAGATATTCAAAATAGTGAAACTATGTGGAGGACATAGGAATGTGTTGAACTGTATTTGCTTCTTTTCTTTTTTTTACATTTTTTAAATTTTTTTTCTTTATTAATTACACTTTATTCACTTTGTATCCCCCCCTGTGGTTCTCTCCCTCCTCCCGTTCCCAATCCCTTCCTTCCTCCACCCTCTGCACGCATGCCCCTCCCCAAGTCCACTGATAGGGGAGGACTTCTTTTCCTTCCTTCTGATCCTAGTCAATTAGGTCTCATCAGGAGTGGCTGCGTTGCCTTTTTCTGTAGCTTGGTAATGCTGCTTCCCCCTCAGGGGGAGGTAATTAAAGAGCAGATCTGGAGGGGACAGGGACTCCACAAGGAGAGCAACAGAACCAAAATATCTGAGCACAGGGGTCTTTCCTTAGACTGATATTCCAACCAAGGACTATGCATGGAGATAACCTAAGACCCATGCACAGATGTAGCCCATGGCAGTTCAGTATCCAAGTGGGTTCCATTGTAATAGGAACAGGGACTGTCTCTGATATTTGCTTCTTTTCTATAGACCTACGGATAATCTAAATTTAAACGCTTATTGAAAATTAGAAGAATCTATGTGGAATAACAAGGACCGGGAGTTCAAAGCCAGCCTTAGATACATAGCCAATTCAAGACTAGTTTGAGCCACATAAAACATTGTTTCAAAAATCAAACAGAAAGGAAGTTTTTGACTCTCTAGAAGATTGGAGGGACAGGGTCAATGCAATGATTCTTACTGGATGTTGACATTGAAAGTCTACCTGAGGAATCATTATTTAATATTGAAACAAACCTGGAATTTAAATGTCTGGAGAAAAATGAATTCCTTATAAAAAAAAAAGAATAGCAGATGAAAAATCATGAATCTGAACAAAGCCTAGAATGTATAGAAAAGGAAGGAGACTAGTGTAGTTCATAATATGTGACTAAAGAAAATAGTAAGAAGCTGAGAGTCAAGAAGCAATCAATGGTATAGCTGAATTTTGAGGTAACAACATTCCTAATATTCTAAGACAGAGCCAGATTGATTTCCAAAGTGGTTGTAGAAGGTTACATTCCCACCAGCAATGGAGGAGAGTTTCCCTTTCTCAACATCCTCTCCAGCATGTGTGGTCACTTGAATTTTTGATCTTACCCATTCGGTTAGGTATAATCTAAAATCTCAAGGTCGTTATGATTTGAATTTCCCTGATGAATAAGGATGTTGAACATTTCTTTAACTAACTCACTGTTTAGCTCAGTATACCATTTTCAAATTGGATTACTTGATTTGTTGGTGTTTAACTTTTTGAGTTCTTTATATACTCCAGATATTAGTCCTCTGTCAGATATAGGGTTAGTGAAGATCATTTCCCAGTCCATACAAAAAAGACATTTGCTCAACCATATTCTTAGCAGCTCTATCCATATGAGCTGGAATTTGCAAACAACACAGAAGTCCCTCAACGGAGTAATGGATACATAAATTATGGTGTATTTACACAATGGAATACTACTCACCAATTAACAACAAGGAAATCAAGAAATTTGCAAGCAAATGGTGGAACTAGAAAAGATTATCCTGAGTAAGGTAACCCAGAAGCAGAAAGATACGCATAGTATATAATCACTTATAAACGGTGTTAGACATATAATATGTATAAACATACGAAAATCTATAGTTCTAAAGAAGCTAAAAAAAGAAAAAAAGAAGGAGGACCCTAGGGAAGTAATTCAATCCTCACTCAGAAAGCAAATGGGAGAAAATAAGGAACAGGAAAGGAGGCTACCACAGAGGGCCTCTAAAAGCCTTTACCTGCAGGGTATCAAAGTAGATGCTGAGACTCATAGCCAAACTTTGGGCAGAATTCAGGGAATCTTTTGAAAAAAGGGGAGATAGAAAGACCCAGAGGGAACAAGAGTTCCACCAGGAGAGTAACAGATCCAAAAAATCTGGTCAAAGGGGTCTTTTATGAAACTGATACTCCAACCAAGGATCATTCATGGAGATAACCTAGAACCCCTGCACAGATGTAGTCCATGAACGCTCAGTGTCCAAGTGGTTACCCTAGCAAGGGGAACAGGGGTTGTCTCTGACATGAACTAAGTGGCTGGCTCTTTGATCACCCCCTCCTAAGAAGAGGCAGTCTTACCACACCACAGAGGAAGAGAATGAAGCTAGTCCTGATGAGAACTGATAGGCTAGGTTCAGATGGAAGGGGAGGGGGACTCCAATGTCAGTGGACAGACTGATGGGCATGGGAGGAGAAGAGATTTTGAGGTGATGCTGAAGGGGCTACAGCTGGGATACAAAGTGAAAAGTTATTATAAAAAATAAATAAATGAAAAGAAAAAATATATAAATAAATTTAAATTGAAAAAGAAAGAATCAATGGAGTATCATAGATATGGTGTTTTAGTCTGTGCGTCTGCTCCTTAAAGAAAACTGTTAACTACCTGAATACAGCACATGTAGCATCTGTGTTTCAAGAATTTTGATAAATATAATATCTATTTTGGGGTAACTTAAGTCAAAAGGAGGGAGGAAAAATATAATACCCATAGAATACTTGAAAGTGTCTAACACTTGATTCTATAGGAGAAAATAAAGAGCAGATTTTTAAGGTTGACCTTTTTTCCCATGTGAATAATCCCGTAATTGCCTATTTCAAACTGCCAATGAAATAGCTCTAAATGAGGTTATCAGTAAGAAATGTGGAAAATATATTATAGTGCCAGCACTCTTCCCATACATCAGTGTACAGAGTTCACTTGGGAATCGTTCTAAATAGCACTCTCTGCAGTTTTTTTTTTTTTTTTGTGGTTATCAATTTATCCAATTGTTCAAACACAAACACTATTTTTTCTCAATTTGCAAAGAAGAACTTAAGAAAGACAGTTTTAAATATGTAAACTACAAGTCAAATAAAGTTACTCAGAAATTTCAAAACAACTGTAAAAACTACACCTTCTTCTTGGTCAAACATTTAGTTTTCTCAAATTACCAATTCACAGGTACAATACTCACAAATCATTTCACTTGTGTAATTTACCATTTTGTAGATGTTGATAAGTTGTCTGACAACTTTGCTTGACCAATTAAAAATTCAGTTTTGAAAATCAGAACATCCCTACTCTTTAAATCAGCACAATTTCAAATAATGGATCAATCCCTGAGTTATTTGGAAACATATGCCTCTTCTTGCTACTTTACATAAAGGAGGTAACTAAAATCTCTATCCTTTGTGTAAGGCTCCTGTCTTGTTCCTTGTCTTCTCCTACGTCTGATGTCTATCCTATTTGCCCTTCTGAATGAGGATTAAGCATCTTCCAAAGGGTCATCCTTGTTTTTTAGCTTCTTTAGGACTATAGATATTAGTATGGTTATCCTATATTATATGGCTAATATCCACTTATAAGTGAGTATGTACCATGTGTGTCTGTCTGCTTTTGTGATACCTCACTCAGGATGATCTTTTCTAGATCCCACCATTTGACTTCATATTTCATGATTTCCTTGTTTTTGACTGCTGAGTAGTATTCCATTGTGTAAATGTACCACAATTTCTGTATCCATTCCTCTGTTCAGGGACATCTAGATTGTTTTCAGATCCTGGCTATTACAAATAAAGTTGCTATGAACATAGTTGTGCAAATGTCCTTATTGAATGGTACACCATGGTATCGAAGAAGATAGTGAGACTCATAGCCAAATTTTGGCCAGAGTCCCGGAATTCTTAAGGAAGAATGAGACAGAAAGACCTGGGGGAGTTAGGATCTCCACAAGGAGAACAACAGAGTGAAAATATCTGGGTCTAGGAGGGCCTGCAGGGACTGAAACTGCAACCAAAGGTCCATGCACAGAGAGATCCAAAAATTCCTACTCAGATATAGCCCATGGCAACTCAGTCTCCAATTGAGTTCCCTACTAAGTGGTACATGGGTTGTCTCTGACATGAACTCAGTGGCCATCTCTTTGACTACCTCCACCTGGGGTGTGCATCCTTGCCAGGCCACAGAGGAAGATCATACAGCCAGCAATAATGAGACATGATAAGCTAGAATCAGATAGAAGGGGAAGAGGGCATCCACTATCAGAGGACTAAAGAAAGGACATAAGGGGAGAAGAAAGAGGGTATATGGGACTGGAAGTAGATGAGGGAAGAGGCTGCATTGGGAATACAAAGTGAATAAATTGTAACAAATAATTATATAAATAAAATAAAATTTAAAATCTCTATCCTTTAATTTCTCATTGTGGCCCACATCCTAGTACTGGAGGGTTCTTCCTGGAGTTGAAAACTCCTTCCCTAAAGGCAGCAATGTGTGTGCTGAAGGAGGGTAAGATAATGACAAAGCAGATCTTCTGTGGACTGATGAATCAAGAAAATGAAATTAATGTGGATGAAGAATAGTTTAAGTATACATCAAAACACAAAACCTGCAAGCCTTTCTGAACAAGAAGCCATGGCTATTTGTGAATCCTTTGGAAAGTTATAAAATAAAGACATAGATAAACAGCCATTATTCAGTATCCCAAAGTATGAAGTAGATGTACTTTTCCCTGCAGATAATAGAAATAAGTAACTCAGTGATCCAGCATATATAGAATTATGAGCAGTGTGTACCCACAGACAGCTAACTAGAAGTGTATCTTCCATTCAGTTTGTATTGAGAAAGCTGTCCAGGGATTTAAGAAAATTGGAAAAAAATATGTCTTCAATCTCTTTCTTTAATTATTCTGCTATTTGCCCTTTAATATCAGCAGCCACATTTTCTAGTCTCCTTGGTATTTCCTGCAGCTAGCAATTGTCATTGAGTAAGTGTGATCAATCAAGCTTCTGAAGGAAAAACTATCCTAGAGATAAAAGTGCTTTTCACACAAGTCAATAAAATTCTTCATTTTGCTGTTACATTAGAAATATTTCTCATGATAAAGAAGTTTGATGTTCCTAGGGATGATATGTGAAGTGTAGTAAATAACAAATAAAGATAAATAAAATAATTATATTCCATTTAACCAATAAGACATTACTGAGTATATTTTCTGCTTCAAATTTATATTCTATTTCCTCAGCTGTTAATAAATTAGCCTTTTGTTTGTTTATATAATTTACTGAGTTACACTTATATGTTCTAAAATCTGATGTGTGATTATATTTTATTTTCAGTTGGACATTTGTCAGTGTCAAAAGGTTCTTGAATATTCCACACCTAGAATTATTTTCTTTTCTTATCCTTCAATGTCCCTTCATCCTCATATATCATCCTATTTTACTCTAGGTTTATATTCCAACACTTAAGGGGACTTGGGAATACAGATAATAAGTATCAAACTTTTCCTCCTCTTCTATTTTATATCACACATCTTTAAGTGCCATTACCTAAAGCTATATGTCTAAAAATTATTTATAAAAAGGAATTAATTCATGTTATGTGTCAATTTTCTACAAATCACCAACTAGACCCCCTCCACAGAGGAAGAAAGGAAAGACAGAAGCTCGTAAGACTAATGAACCAGTCAAAGATTACAAGGCTCTGATAATTCCCCAAACTCAAAAGGTTCACAAGGATTTTCTACGATATTAAAAAAGTACTAGCATTTGTTTTGTAAATACTTTCAGACTGGCCAAGCTGCCTCATGTCTTGTATATTACTTAATTTCTATTGCTGTAATAAAGCACCATGATTCAGTCAGCTGTTAGAAGGAAGGGTTTATTTGGCTAAGGTTCTATAGGGAAAAGGATGTATCACTATGGAGAAGCATAGCACCAAGCAGTAGGAATGATGGCCAGAGCACATTGCTGGGAGATAACATCTTGAACCATAAGGTTAAAGCAGAGAGAAAAAAAATGGAATAGGCAAGCTTCTTTACTTTCAAAACCCACACCAAGTAGCATATTTCCTTCAAACAGGCCACACCTCCTAATCCTTCCCAAACAGCACCACCAACTGTAAACCACAGATTCTAATTCTCAAAACTATGGACAACAACTCATTCAAACCACTACATCAGGCAAAGGCATTTCATAAGCATAACTTTTGTGAGTTGTCACCCATGCTAGAGTGAAGTTTTGGGCACTGTAGCCAGTTTTGAATCATCCATTCTCCTGTAAGTAATTATCACTCATATTCCTGTGAGTAACTGCAAAACAATTTACTGGTACACTAAAATTTTGTTAGGTGGAATCAGTTTTTTGGTTTACTATTGGTTTGCTCCCTGTGACAAATACACAATTATTCAAATATCCCCCAGAAAAGTCAAACAATATTATATTTCAGTACATTGCATGAACATGGAATACGTTATTGGAAGAAAATGGATCTTTTTACCTGTCCTTTAGATAGACATGGTATACACTCACTTATTAGCCATATAATATAGGCTAGCCATACTAAAATCTACAGACCTAAAGAAGTTAAACACTAAGGAGTCCTAGGTAGGATGCTTAAATCGTGTTCAGAATGGCAAACAGGACAGACACTAGAATTGGTGAAAAAGAGGAAACAGGATGGGAGCTTACTATAGAGGGTCCTCTGAAAGACTTCACCCAACAGGGGATCTAAGCAGATGCTGAGATTCACAGCCAAACTTTAGGCAGAGTGCAGAGTCTTATGGAAGAAGAGGGGGGGTGGGAATAGAAGGATATGAAGGAGAATGGAGCTCCATAAGGAGACCAATAAAGCTAAATATCTGAGCCAAGGTGTTCCTGCAGAGACTGACATGCCAGCCAAGGACCTTGCATGGAGAAGACCTAGACTCCCTGCTCAGATTTAGTCAATTTCTAGCTCAGTCTTCATGTGATTACTGAGTAAGAGGAGCAGGTTCTGCCTTTGTAATGAACTCAATTGCCTGCTCTTAAAACACTTGCCTCTGGCAATGCTGTCTTACCAGGCCAGAGAGGAAGAGGATACAGGCAGTCCTGATGACACTTGATAAGGTATGGGCAGATGGCAAAGTAGGAGACCTCCCCCTTTTAGTGGACTAGGGAAAGGTGATGGGGAAAGAGGGAGGGAGTGTGAGACTGAGAGGAGTTGAGGGAGGGGTCTTCAATCAAGATATATAATGAATAAGTTGTTTAAAAATAAAATTTTCAACTTAAAAAACAATGGATCTTTAAAAATTGGCTTTGATTATATTTTGTATCAGTAGCAAGACAGACATTGAACATGTCATTTGAAATCATGTTTAGTCTTATCAAATATGTAATCTCACTACAAAATATCACAATATAAAAGCATATTCTAATGTGATGTTCATACTAAGATACTCAAAATGATGTGTTTGACAAACTGATGGACTCAGATGAAGCCAAGAAAATAAATGGCCAACAAATGCTCAGATGTCCCATAATGTAAGGTCCAGCAGCATTTTAAGTCATTGATGAAATATACAGTTAAATGAAAGAATAACATTGCCTTAATTCTTCCTTTATTTTACATTGTTCAAGTCAAAGGAATATTTTCTTCTCATTATACTACAGTGTATCTAGGATATAAAACCAGGTTTTACAACTATATTAAGATAATTAAGCCCACTATTTGTAGAATTAAACTCAGCACATTTTTATTGCATGTACATTTCTTATCTGCTTATGTAAAAATAGAGATTAATTGAGGGAAGTGTGTAAAGAAATGGCTTGGCAAATAAAGGTATCTTCCACTAAGCTTAATGACCTGAGTTTAATCCCTTAAAGATATTTTGTGAAAGGAGAGTATCAACTCCTACAGGTTGGACTCTGACATCCATGTGTACATCATGATGTAATGTAATTTTCATACAAATAATTAGATCAATAAACGTAAACAAAACTAAAATTACACAATTTAGTAAGTAAAGGACTAATCAAATGGCAAATTTTACTGCACATTGATAGTAACTTGGAAGTGAGAGTTTCCAGAACCAATTAATCCATATGTCATATGACATGTAAGAAGCACTGATCTCCTACTTGGTTGATGATTTTACTGTCTCTGGAATTCAAAATCTTACATAAATATATTATGTTTAGTTTCCTAAATGTTCATTGATGATCTAGTACATTTATACACACATCATTTCAATTTATTATTATAAAACCATTTCATTTATGGCTATTATTTATTAAACAGAAGAATCATTGATATCAACCTACTTACAATGAAAGAGTGAGTACTTAGTCTCACAACACAGAATGGGTCTTTAGGAAAGAGAGAGGCTGCACATACAGGTATCTTGATTTGGCCTCAAGGCCTTTGAACATGCCATGTATTCTTTCTCAGTTTCAAAAGTAGATTCACAAGTTATGGTGACTTATTTTGATTTCAACATGATTGAGTTGAGAAATGTCTAAGACTCTTCTGCAATATATTTTTGATATTGTTTTTCTCCAATAATTATAATAATATCATGAATGCTGTGATCAAATAAACCACTTAATCCACTGATAGATTCAAATTTTGAATAGACTATTTGGAGGTAGTGAGCTGTGCAAGGACTGACCAAGTTAGAAAAAAATAGTTATTTGGGATACATTGTTGAAAGTCACACCTTGCTCTTGGTCATTCCTTTCTATCTTTTTACATTTGAATTTTATAAGGTGAGCAGTTACTTGCCATACCCTTACATTGTGATGTCCTACCTCATCAAATGTAAGAAACAATGTAACAACATACCATGGTACCAGTGTAGCATGGCTTGAACTATCTGAATCTATGAGGCAAAATAAATATATCTTCCTTAAAACTGTTCCTCTCAGTCAATATGATCAGCACACAAATCTTTTCTAACTAATGGATACTAATTTTTTCTCTGGAGTCATTTGAATAGCACAACTAATAACTTTTTAAATTCTGGCTGACTGGCATTAAAGACGGTAAATAAAAAAAAAATCAACTCCCTCTTCACTGAAACTCAGTTTCATCTTGGAATGAAATAAGCAGTACTTACTCTAAACTAATAAAAGAAATTTATTTAAAATCTATTAAAATTGGATTAGAAAGAACAGCTTTACACTTAAGAAGACTAGGATTCAAATCCCAGCAACAAGATGGAAATTTAAATCTATCTGTATTTCGTTCTAGGTGATCCCACAACCACTTCTGGCCTCCTCAGGTGCAAGGCATGCAATTGTGTATAGACAGGCAGGCAGACTAAACACTCATGCATATAAAAATATATTAAAAATAATTATTAACATTCAACTGTTGGAATGACATTGCTTAAGTATTTTATTTATTTTATTTTTTGTATTTTTTATTTTTTTTATTATTTCAATTTATTCACCTTGCATCCCAACTGTAGTTTCCTCCCTGGTCCCCTTCCTATCCTGCCCTTTGTCCTTCTTTTCCTCCCATGCCCCTGTCTGAGTCCACTGATAGGGGAGGTCCTCCTCCACTTCCATCTGACACTAGCCTATCAGGTCTCACCATAATTGGCTGCATTGTCTTCCTCTGTGGCCTGGTAAAGCTGAAACTCCACAGGGGGAGGTGATGAAAGGAAAGAGCCAGCCTCTGAGTTCATGTCAGAGACAGACTCTGCAGACTCTCCTCCCCTTACTAAGGAAAACATTTGGACATTGATATGCCATGGGCTACATTGGAGCAAGGGGTCTAGCTTATCTCCATGCATGGTCCTTTGTTGGAGTATCAGTCTCAGAAAAGAACCCTGAGCCCAGATTTTTTTTTTGGTTCTGTTGGTTTCCTTGTGGAACTTCTGTTACCTCCAGGTCTTTTTATCCCCCCATTCTTTCATCAGGTTTCCTGCACTCTATCTAAAGTCTGGCAATGAGTCTCATCATCTGCTTTGATACCCTGCTGGGTAGAGTCTTTTAGAGGCTCTCAGTGTAGCCTCCTGTTCTGTTCTGTATTTTCTCCCACTTCCGATGTCTTTACCATTTGAATTCTGAGTGAGAATTGAGCAACTACCCTAGGGTCCTCCTTCTTTTTTAACTTCTTTAGGTGTACATATTTTAGTATGATTATCCTATATTGTATGTCTAATATCCACTTATAAGTGAGTATATACCTTGTGTGTATTTCTGCTTCTGGGATACCTCACTCAGGATCTTTTCTAGATCTGCCATTTGCCTCCAAATTTCATGATTTCCTTGTTTTTAATTGTTGAGTAGAATTACCTTGTGTAAATGTACCACAATTTCTGTATCCATTCCTCAACTGAGGGACATCTGGGTTGTTTCCAGCTTCTGGCTATTACGAATAGAGCTGCTATGATCATGGATGAGCAAAGCTCATTGTTGTATACTTGCACATATTTTGGGTATATGCCTAAGAGTAGTACACCTGGATCTTGAGGTAGCACTATTCCTAATTATCTAAGAAAGCACCAGATTGATTTCTAAAATGATTGTACAAGTTTACATTCCTACCAGCAATGGAGGAGGGTTCACTTTACTCTACATCCTCTCCAGCATGTGTTATCACCTGATTTCAAAACCATACAATGGAACAAAGACACCAGTAGCACAGGCTCTAAGATCAACAATCAATAAAGGGGACCTTATGAAATGAAAATGTTCTGTAAAGCAAAATACGCTGTCATCACAACAAAACGACAGCCTACAGAATGGGAAAGGATCTTCACTATATCTGACAGAGGGCTAATAGCCAGAATATGTAAAGAACTCAAAAAGTTAAACACCAACAAATCAAGTAATCTAATTAACAAATAGAGTACAGACCTAAACAGAGAACTCTCAGTAGAGGAGTATCGAATGGCAGAGAAACGCTTAAAGAAATGCTCAGTGTCCTTAGTCATCAGGGAAATGCCAATCAAATGACTCTGATATTTCATGTTACACCCACCGGAATGACTAAGATTATTTTCTGTTTTAAAATGAAATATTTTATTAAGAAATAACAACAGTTTTACAGAAAATGAATCAGCATTTATAAACTTACACTGCATAAAATCATGAAATAAACTTTTATCAAATGTACTTGAATTTCCTTAGAAAAAATAGATTTCTAAAAGTTAAGGGATAATGTTTGACAAAAAATCTTCAGAATTCATCATTCCAAAAATATCCTTTAAACTGAGAACAACTCGAATTTGTTCATCCTTAAAATGGGGCCTGTTACTTACACACATTTTGGCAACAGTAATATGGCTAAGTTCTTGTCATTCACTGTGTTTCACTCTGTGGTTTATATGCTCTCCTGCATGTTTAATGAATGGTTGCTGTCAGACTACTGACATATCTTTTGAAGCACCATGATAGTGAGCTGAAACAGACATACAAACTCCAGGAAAAAAAGTTTCAAAACTTAGGAAGTGAGGTATGGCAAGGGAGAAAGGTAGCATTTATCACCAAGTTCAGAGACAGAGTCCAATGTGCCATTGAGATGCACACCAGCCATTTATCAGTAAACATATCCAAGAACCTTGTAAATCAGAAATACTCTAAAAATAGTACTGATTAATATCACCATAAGATTAACTAGACTAGAGGTTGACACAGATCTTTTGTGTTCTTCCCAAATATTTTATACGTATTTTAAGAGTAATGCAAATTTAGCCCTAGTCAAATCTAGGCCATAGATTATACTATTTCCTCCACTGATTTTGCCAAACTCCACCGTTATTTAACACCTATCTGTATTAAGGCATAAATGTGTGATAACCAAAATACCTATGCTTCCAATTAAGCTCAGAGGATTATTTGTTGAAAAGAAGACATTCTACTCAGTAATAGAAGGACTGTTTTGAATGGATGATATTGTTATGGCTTTTTTAGAAATAAGAAGTATAGTACAATATACAGATCCACATACGGGATGGAGTAGTTATTTATTAAGCAGGTTGTAGAGGAAATGTGAGAAAGAATGTTTGTTTTGGATTTTGGAGAATGAACACATGAGACAACATAAGCATGAATGGATCAACTAGCTTAAATAATGTCAGAAACCCATGAGCAATAAAGGCTGCTACTAGATGCCTGACTCCAGGGTATGTAGTGAAGGTGGATAGTGGCTTAGACTCTGATAAAGGATATGGTTGAGTTAAAAGGACCTGGATTAATCAACAGCAAGGACATTTGCCCAACCATATTTGTAACAGCTTTATTCATAATAGCCAGAACATGGAAACAACCCAGATGTACATCAATGGAGGAATGGATACAGAAATTGTGGTACTTTTACCAAATGGAAAACTACTCAGTAAAAACAAGGAAATCATGAATTTTGCAGGCAAATGGTGGGATCTAGAAAAGATCATCCTGAGTGAGGTTCCTGAGTGAGGTATCACAGGAGCAGAAAGACACACACAGTATATACTTACTTATAAGTGGATACTAGACCTGTAAGATAAGATAAACATACTATAATATGTACACCTGATGAAGATAAACAACAAAGAGGACCAGGGGTAAGATGATCAGTCCTTACCTAGAAAGAGAAAGGGGATCGACATTAGAAGTAGGAGAAAACAAGTAACAGGACAGGAGCTTACTAGCGAGGGCATCTGAAAGACTACCTAGCAGTGTATCAAAGCAGATATTAAGACTCATAACCAAACCTTTAGCAGAGTGCAAGGAATCCTATGAAAGAAGAGGAGTTAGTATGACCTTGGCGGGACAGGAGATCCACAAGGACAAAATATATCAGGGCACAGGGGTCTTCTATGAGACTGTTTCTCCAACAAAGGACCATGCATGGATAAAACCTAAAACCCCTGCTTGGATGCAGCCCATGGTAGCTCAGTATCCAAGTTGGTTCCCTAGTATGGGGGAAAAAGATTATTTCTGACATGAACTCAGTGACTGGCTCATTGATCTCCTTCTTCCCCCCTCCTAAGGGAAGAGGAGCCTTGCTAGGCCACAGATAAGGGCATTGCAGCCATCCTGAAGATACCTGATAGGCTAGGGTCGGATGGAAGGGAAGGAGGACCTCACTTATCAGTGGACTTGGAAGAGGGTAGGGAGGGTGGAATTGGGAGGGAAAAAGGGAGGGGGCTAAAAAAAAGGGGGCTAAGTCTGAGCTATGAGTGAATGACCTGTGATTAAAATTAAATTAAATTAAATTAAATTAAACAAAACAAAACAAAAAAGAATATATTCTTTTCAAGAAATAATCTCTGGACTTAATTGAAGGCATAGGTATATTGGTTATCACACATTAATGTATTAATACAGATAGGTGTTAAATAACTGTGGAGTTTTTAAAAACCAATGGAAGAAGTAAATCATGAAATAAATTCAGGAGAACCACAATCCATGTAATATGATGCATGAAAGACAGTAATTTGAAACTGTTTATTAAACATAAAAATGGTTGTTGGCACTGAAATTCCAGAAAAAGAAAGTATAACCACATATCAAATTCTATTTATTGTTTTTTAACCCACTTTTTTTTTGCAATTATATACTTATATTTGACAGAAGGTAGATGAGAATAGCTGTAGTCAGAAAAATATTGATGGTGGTGGTTATAAAGTACTTATACTTTGGATTAGAATGAGTCAAACCTTTTATACATTTATATCATTAAGAAAAATAAAGATTGAATGTCTCAGTCAATAATTGCCTGTTGCCTGATATAAAGACCTTTGTTCAGAGTCCCATAAAAATTCAATATGAAGTGTGCATTTGGAATTTCAAAGCTAAGGGTTGGGGGTGGATATACACAATTTCTAGTACTCCCTGGCAAGCTAGGTTTATCAAAGGTGAGCTCCCAGCTTCTGTTTCAAAAATGGGGTAGGTAGGCCAATGAAAATTCTTGAGAAGTTTTAACTGTTTGCCATGAATGCCTGACAACCTGAAATACTGGGTTTAATCCTTAGAACCCAGGTGGAAGGAGAGAACCAACTCTAGAAATGTTCGCCTAAACTTGTGTAGGTCTTGCACATGCTGTCACAACAACTATAAGTTATATAGTGCAGCTGATCTGTTCTGTCCAGAAAACAGTTCTGTTATAGCTGTCTGCCACCTCTGACTCATAACCTTTCTACTCCTTCTTCTGTGATACTTGAGACATGAAAATAGTATGGTATCTATCTATCTATCTATCTATCTATCTATCTATCTATCTATCTATCTATCTCTCTATATAATTTACTATTGGCCAATTAGATTTATTGAAATGAGGTGTGGAGTGATAAAGGAAGACAACTAACAGTGGTCTCTGGCTTCTACATGACACCTATGCCTAATATATATATACACATATTTGTACACACACAGAGATACCCACAGAGTAGTTAGATTTTGTTTAAAGATTGTACTCTCAATATTTTGGGAGCAAATAATTAAAATTATTGTGCTTGCTATTTTAAAATAAAATGTCCATATTCAAATAATTTTTCTATATGATGTTAGCATGAAAATTATGTTAAATATATTTTGATTTTATACAGAAAGAAGTACAAAAGAAAGAGAATAGCTTATTTTTTTCAGTTTGTGAAGCATAATAAAACTCATTTCCCAGAAAATAAAATGTGGAAAATTTCCATGGCCTGTTTTCATGGAACTAGTTATAATAAAATTACATGCTTAGTATTACCCCTGATGTAATACAAGAGCCTACAGAATAAATACTTGGCTTTCCTGCTTGCCTGTCTAGCACAAAATTCATGGCAGTTCCCAAAATAACAAAAAAAGGATAGAAAGAGAGAGAGAGAAAGCAAGAAATAAATAAAGAGAAAGAAAGAAGAAAGAAAGAAGATAGCAAAACTAAATACCCCAATGTTTTTGTTTTATTGTTATTTTATCCCACTGGTTTCACATGAATGTACATACATTTTCATGTGCATGCTCTTAGTGTATCTCAAATCTTCCAATACCTTTTCTTGTTCCTGCGTTTGTGTGTGTGTTTGTCAATGTGTGTGTGTGTGTGTCTGTGTTGATCAAACTTAGTTTGTTTAGTCAGTTGATCAAACTGACAGAGAAGGCAAAAGAAAAATCTACAGAATCTCATGATAAATGACAAAATTTTTCAGTGAAATGCATTGCATCTTCAGCACAGAATTTCACACTTTTGCTTCTTCATCACAGATGTTCACTCGATTGTTTTTCATGAGAAAGCATCTCTTGATATGCGGAAGCCTAAGGGTAATCCAAAGAATTTGTAGCATAACAAACATTCAGAGCTGAAGCTCTACTGCTGACATACTGGTGGGCATGAATGTTTTTTAATTAATTTGTTGTTTATTACAATTTATTCACTTTGTATCCTGGATGTAGTCTCCTCCTCACCTCCTCCTAGTCCCACCCTCCCTCCTTCTTCTCCACCTATGCCCATACTCTGGTCCACTAAAGCAAAGTTTGGCTTTGAGTCTCAGCATCTGCCTTGAAACACTGCTGGGTAGTCTTTAAGAGGCCCTCTGTGGTAGGCTCCTGTCCTGTTTCCTGTTTTCTCCTTCTTCCAATGTCCATCCTGTTCGCCTTTCTGAGTGAGGATCAATCATCTCACCCAGGGTCCTCCTTCTTACTTAGCTTGTTTAAGTGTAAAGATTTTACTATGTTTATCCTATATTATATGTCTAATATCCACTTATAAATGAATATTTACCATGTATGTCTTTCTGCTTATGGGATACCTCACTCAGGATGATCTTTTCTAGTTCCCACCATTTGCCTGCAAATTTCATGATTTTCTTGTTGTTAATTGCTGAGTAGTATTCCATTGTGTAAAAGTACCACAATTTCTGTATCCATTCCTCTGTTGAGGGTCATCCAAGTTGTTTCCAGGTTCTGGCTATTAAAAATAAAGCTCCTATGTACATGGATGAGCAAATGTCTTTGTATACTTGAACATATTTTGTATATATGCCTAGGAGTGATATAACTGGATCTTGAGGAAGCACTATTCCTAATTGTCTGCAAAAATGCCAGATTGATTTCCAAAGTGGTTCTACAAGTTTACATTCCCACCAGCAATGGAGGAGGGTTCCCCTTAATACACACCCTCTCCAGCATTGTCATTTGATTTTATGATATTAGCCATTCTGATGGGTGTAAGGTGAAATCCCAGGGTTGTTTTGATTTGCATTTCCCTGGTGACTAAGGATGTTGAGCATTTCTTTAAGTGTTTCGATTCCATTCTATGTTCTTCTACAAAGAATTTTTACTTCAGCACTTTACCCCATTTTTAATTGGATTTCTTGATTTGTTGATTTTTAACTTCTTGAGTTATTTATATATTCTGGATATTAGACCTCTTTCAGATATAGGGTTGTTGAAAACCCTTTCCCAGTCTGTAGGATGTCATTTTGTTCTGATAACAGTATCCTTTGCTTTACAGAAGCTTTTCAGTTTCATGAGGTCCCATTTATTGATTGTTGATCTTAGAGACTGTGTTGTTGATGTTTTCTTCAGGAAGTTGTCTCCTGAGCCAATGAGTTCTAGGCTATTTCCCACTTTTTCTTCTAACTCATTTCATGTGTCTGGTTTTATGTTGAGGTCTTTGAACCACTTGGACTTTTTTTGTGCAGGGTGATAAATATGAATCTATTTGCATTTTTCTACATGTAGGGGTCCAGTTAGACCAGCGTCATTTGTTGAAGATGCTGCCTTTTTTCCATTGTATAATTTTGGCTTCTTTGTCAAAAATCAAGTATCCATAGGTGTGTGGGTTTATTTCTGTGTCTTCTGTTTGATTCCTTTAATACACCATTCTGTTTCTATGCCAGTACCATGCAGTTTTTATTACTATTGCTCTGTAGTGCAGTTTGAGATCAAGGATGGGGATACTTCCAAATGATCTGTTGTTGTAGAGGACTGTTTTGGCAATTCTTTGTTTTTTGTTTTTCCATATGAAATTGAGAATTTTTCTTTCAAGGATTGTAAAGAATTGTGATTTTTTTTTATAGGAATTGCGTTGAATCTGTAGATTGCTTTTGGCAAGATGTCCATTTTCACTATGTTAATACTATTGATCCAAGATCTTTTCATTGTCTGAAATCTTCTTCAATTTCTTTCTTCAGTGACTTGAAGTTTTCTATTTTTTTTCTCTAATGGGTCTTTCACTTGTTTGGCTAGAGTCACACCAAGGTTTTTTTTTTTTAATCTTATTAGTGGCTATTGTGAAGGGTGTTATTTCCCTAATTTCTTTCTAGGCCCTATTATCGTTGGTATACTGGAGAGCTTCTGAATTTTTTTTGAGTTATTTTTGTATTCATCCCCTTTGCTGAAGGTGTTCATCAGCTGAAGGAGTTCTCTGGTTGAAATTTTTGGCTTGTTTTTTAGTTATCTTATTGCTCTAGCTAGTACTTCAATACGATGTTGAAGAGAAATGGATAGAGTGGGCAGCTTTGCCTTCTTTCTGACTTCAGTGGGATTGATTTCAGTTTCTCTCCTTAGTGTTGGCTGTTGGCTTGTTCTATATTGTCTTTACTAAGTTTAGGCATGTGCCTTGTATCCCTGATCTCTCCAAGACTTTAAATATGAATAGGTGTTAGATTTTTTTTCAGCATCTAAGGAGATGATCAAGTGGTTTTTCTCCTTCCATTTGTTTATATGATGGCTTACATTGATGCATTTCTGTACATTGAACCACCTCTGCCTGCCTGTGATGAAGCTTACTTGGCCATATTTTGTTGCTGTTGTTGTTCTGTAGATTTAGTGTTTTGACTATTACGTGATGTGAGGACTTTCTTTTCTTGTCTAGTCTGTTTGGTGTTCTGTAGGCCTCTTGTATATTTATGGCCATCTCTTTCTTTACTTTGGGAAATTTTTCTTCTATGATTTTCTTGAAAATATTTTCTGGACCTTGGAGCCTGTAATATTCTATATCATCTATTCTTTTTATTCTTAGATTTTGTCTTTTCATGGCATCCTTGATATCTTGGATGTTTTGTGCTTGCCACTTTTCCAATTTTACTTTTTCTTTGAGAAATGTCAATTTCTGCAAGTGTATCTTCAGCACCAGGGATTCTCTCTTCCATGTCTTCTATTCTGTTGGTGATGCTTACCTTTGTGGTTCCTGATCTTTTCTCCAAGTTCTCCAGCTCCAGGTTTTTCTCTGTTTGTGTTTTCTTTATTTACTTTAATTCTGTTTTCATGCCTTGCACCATGTCCTTCATCTGTTTGAATGTAGATTCCTGTCTTTCTATGATGGCTTCTATTTTTGTGTTCATTACCACTTTATATGCCACTAATTGTGCGTCTACTTGTGCCTCTATTTTTTTTTTTTGCAGTATTTGCCTGTTATTCTTTGAGAGACTTATTGTTTCCTCTTTATATGCCTTTGAAGACTGGATAAGCATATCTACAAAATAATTTTCCTGTATTTCTGATGAGTTGAAACATCCATTGATTTGGGGGGTTGCTTGTGAAGCCATGATGTCCTGATTTTTGTTGGGTGTGTTCTTATGCTGACCTCTGGCCATCTGCTTATCAATAACATTCACTCTTTGTTACTGGAGTCTGTAGTTCAGACTGGGTCCATCTTCCTCTGGAGTATTCTTTAGGAAGATGAGAGATGTCTACTGGTTTGAGAGTGTGTGTTGGTGTTTCTGCTCTACCTAATGGAGGAATGTCTGCAGGCAGGATTGCACAAGTGTAGGCAAGCAAGTATGTGCACGTGCGTGGAAGTGTGCTTGAAGAACAGGGTGCTAGAGAGTGTAGATGCTTGGAATGGGGTGCAGGTGCACAAGGGATGTGGGAGCTGGCACTGTTTTCCTGGTGCAATGTGCATGTGCAGATTTCCCTAATATCTCAGTGACCTACAGGCCTGTCATACTGGTATTCAGATCTGTCTGGGGTCCAGGAATTGTTTGCCTGGAGTTCACTTGTAGACCCACAGAGCAGGGGCTTCAATGTTGAGATTGCTGTTCCAAGAATCCCTATGTTGCCCACAATGGGGCTGCCTGTGGTAGGGATCCCATATCTGGCTGCTAGCACAGAAGGACTCTGGAACTGGGGCTCTGCAAGCACTCACATGAAGGCACACTCACTCTCTTGCAGGTCTAATTGGAAAGCACAGGAGTTCTCCCTGTTCTCTACTCTCAGATTTGTTCCTCCCAGGGTGAATGCTAGTGTAGGTGATCCCTCTGCTCAGTGGTGCTACAGCCGTAGAACTTGGAGTCTGGTAGATGGGTCCATTGGCAGTCCAGTCACAGCCATAATACTGGGAGGCAATACAAATCCCTTCCTGGAAGGTCCCGGGGAGTTGAGGACCTTGGTCGCCTGGCAGACCTGCATGGCTTGTCCAGCTGGCAGTCTGCCACTGAGAGACTGGGAGGTCTGCCTCCTCTCTCTCAGATCATGAGCAGGGAGTTCTGTGCTGGGAGCCACCGGCACTGCACTCTGTGCTAGGAGGTACATGCACTGCGGTCTGTCTCTGCCTCCTCCACTGAGGAAGTAGTACTTATGAAAGGGTATCCTATGAAGGGGAAATGCCAGAGGATTGAGTATTAGTCACTTTCAGTCCCTGGAGAAGTCCGCAGGTGACCTGAATCCTAATGGTTTCAGCTCATGGTTGTCCACTCTCACCCAGGAAACCTCAGTATGGATGATGTTCTGGGTTCAGGTGCCCCTCCACTTAACCAATTTCATAATTTAAGATCCTCTGCCTCTCAGATATGGTGCATGCTGGTCACCACCATGTTGGATTCCCCAACATCTATTTTCTGTACTAAATTTAATCCTTAGGACCAAGGACCACAGAAACAGGATGTCTAGTTTGAAAACCCTATGTAGTTCTGTCTTCAGACTATCCTGGCCAACATTTTTAACTTCTAATCTCTTCTAATTCAAAAACGTGTTACATGCTTCCAAATGAACTTCCTTCAATAAACTCTCTAAATCCATCTTTTACCCCTTTCTTTTTCTGGAGAAGACCATAAATCAATTAGTCTATCTGTCATCTATCTATCTATCTATCTATCTATCTATCTATCTATCTATCTATCTATCTATCTATCT